>NW_027113783.1:544513-628561 GCF_000696795.3 Halyomorpha halys | reverse complement strand
GACCATATTCCTTTCATCTTTACACACGGTCAATCAATAATCTTCCAGTTCAATTAGTATGGTTTGAATTATGTTATGATTTGTATCCAAATCATTGTAAATCTATTGTAATAGTGTGATTCACTACTGGGCCCCAAATTTCCTGCATGATAGAAGCACTGCATTATTACTAGATGATTTCACGTAATCCACTTTACAGTACGCATGGTTAGGTTTTTAGTATACTAAGATTGGAAAATTGATCTTAATTTCGAGAATTTAGGTGGGTCGTAATCAACACACAGACAACTAGATATCATTCTCACAATATATGATCCCCACTCTATCATGCTATAAAAATAAAATCATCAAACGCAGATTTCTCCTAATATAATACCATCTCCTCATATCAATTATAATATTTAATTCTCACTATCATATTATACGTAATATTGATCAAAAGTTTATTAATATTATAAACTTATTGACCTCTCAAAAGGTCCCCACGAGGATTACAACCAAAAATCGATTTGTTTTTTGGCGAGAGAGTGAGAAGGAGGGGAGGGGAGTAGTGATGTGAAACCCGTGATGGGGTAGATGCTATTGTGATTGGTACTATCCGGGGTTTGGAACTGAATTATAGCTAATGACATGGCAGCCAGCAATAAAGAAAATAGAAGGAGATGCCAAGCATTGAATGTAGGCGATGGCGGAAATTGGCTAGGGGATAATGGCGGATCATCAGGGAGCAACTTTTAATATCAGGTCGTTAGGCAGCTGATCGTAGCGGCACTTATATCGGTTCTCTCTAGGAACTGGAGGAATCTCTGGTATCCCGAGGCAATGCTAAAGAAATGATGATCTACGCTGAGTGCTTTAGAGCCAATTTAAAAACATACGGAACTAAAAACTGTTATAAGAACATAAGTCAATTACAGAGCCACAATATACCAAAATTCAATTTAGACAATCATATTATTAACAAATGAAAAGAAAAAAAAATCATTTGAATTTTGTTTATTTTATTAATTAGTTTTCATTATTATTATTATAGATTACTAATTTGCATAATTCCAATACAATTATTACATCTGTATTTCCAGGATTTAATCACGAATTTTTCTTATTTATCAAATCATTTTTCTCCAACTATTGTTTGTTTTTTAATCAACTTTTTTTTGTGCTCTGACCAGTGAAGACATTGTTTGTATGGCAATTTGTTTTCTCCCGAACTCCTTCAATTCCTAAAATATTGAACCCTTCCGATTTCTTTGTCCAATTAAATATTAAAAAAATATAGAACGAGTTACCTTGGAAGTCTTTGGCTCCGATTATAACACTGATACAAACTTATTGTTTCCACTAGTAAATGACATAAATGAATTTTTGCTGTTTCTAAACAAAAATTTGGTGTCATTTAGATTCATAAATGATCGAAATAATAACCACTTTCGTTAGGACCTATTTTATTTAAAATGACTACCCCAATTTCATATTCGTTAAGGGTGCACTTTGGATATCAGTCATATAACTGAAACCATCACCTCTGTGTCACCTAATATAAATATATTTTATAAAAGAAATGACGATTAAGTATAGAATATTGTATATTATAACATTATTTTGCAGGTGTATGGCGAATGTAATATCATTTTAGGACTAATTGTGAATATTTATTTCCTGTATTAATTATAATAAAATAATTAATTAATTGATAATTAAAATAAATGAATAATTACTTAATAACTTATATATCTGTTTCAGGGAGCCCTTCACCAAGGTTCCAGCCCACTAGAACCCAGGATGGCGCAGTTGGAGACCCTGGAAGCAAAGGTAGGGCATTTAGATTTATTTTATAAATTAATTGTAGATTTATAAGCAACTTAATTTTACACATTATGATACCACTAAGCTATTTTTATTCCGTTTTCCTGAATTACGAATATTTATATTATTCTTTTAGTAATTTTTAAAGTGAATACAAAACTATTCGTGAACAAAAATTCATTCACTAATAGAAATTTATTTACGAAAAACACTTAAATAAAAAATATTTTTTCGGTTAAAATTGGCCGATATTCGCTTAAAACATGTAAACAAAATAAGACCTTATATACTTCCTCATTTTAATCATATCGTTAAATTATTGTTCAATTCCTTAGTTAAACATTATCTAAGCGCAATAAATGTATTAACAGTACTATCGAAACTTGTAGGATAAGCAATGAATATTCAATAACAAATTTTTAGTTATTAAACATAAATGAATACTACAAAATTAATCATAGATCAGCGGTACCGGAAGTGGATGCCCCTAGCATATGCCTCTTTCTGAAAATAAAACAAAAAAAAATATATACAGTGCATTCTAGTATATACTTGCTTTGGAGTGTTTTATATACTTACATACGCAACCACTCAAAACATAGCTGTGGCTTCATTTTTATATTTTGTTGCTCAACAAGAATAACTTGGCAAAAGTTAGGAAACCGCTGATATAGAGAAAAAATTAGAGATAGAAATAGTTTATTTCTAACGTTGTTTCATCACTCTATCTTTCCAAAATCAAACTACCTGCATACCGATGATCCATGTGTTATTAGTAAATAATGACCCAACAATTATACCCCATTCTTTCCAATCTCACATTACAAACATTGATGAATGGTATCAAAACTGGTGGATTAAAATAAATCTCATCAAATCACTTTTACCTTCCAATGTAAACAAACGCTTTCCAACCCTGTAAGTATTCTTTAATAATACACTATTTATGTACAGATCTGCTACTTAGGACTACAACTGGGCAACCGACTACTCGGCATCTCCGCACAAGACAAAGAACAGAAAACTGATGGTCGAATCCGACTATAATAAAACATACTGTAAAAACGGTCCGCTATTCCAATTAATTACAAAATACACTTTTACATGACAATAATAAGGACTATTTGGACTTACAGAGGTGAGCTTTGAGGTTTCACTAAAATCATCGGATGCCTCTCGTACCTAATCCAAAATCCTTATTGCTCCGTATTTTGTCCCAAATAAAATCATCCGTAAGGGCCTCAATGTTCCAAATATTGTCGATTTTAACTGAACTGGAAATCAATCCTTCCATAATAAACTTCCCAACCACCCCAAACCTGCTTGTTTTTTAATCTTTCTTCCTCTTCAATTCCTGATTATTATCTCAAGCGCCTGAAAAGAAGATGGCCTCGGGATCTTCTACTCTATAAATGTTATTGGAGTTGTACCAATGGGTATATTTTCCACAAGACTGTTGCATATTTCAATATATAAATAGAATTGACATAATATAATATTTACATCTTACATTATTTACATATTACATTATACATAAATAGACAGTTACATATTTCAATGCATAAGCAGAATAAAACTAACTGCATAATTTTCGGTATATCATTGGAAACATTATGAAGTAAAGAACTTTTTTTAATATCTAAGATTGTACCTCGTAAATTCGGAGCATGAGATTTGACCGAGAATTTCTGAAAATTGTGGCCTAACGATTCCATGTTTCCATATAAAATAGTTTATGTCTTATATAACATCTCGACAATGGATTTAAATAGGAAGATGAGAGTGGTGTCACAGAACTAAATTTATTATAAACCATCCCACCCCCAATTGCTGATGTTTCCTACTTTAAAACACTGTAAAATTGCTCTCTAACTCAGTATCGAGTGTCATACAACATTAATAATAATAGGTAGGGTATACTGCCCTGATATAACTTACAAAAAAAGTAGGAGACAAATATACAACGATGAACGATAAATTCGAATTTATAATCGGAATTATTCTTTAAACAAAAATTATCTTTTTTAAATCATCCACTATAAAAGTAACAAACATAAATAATAGAAAAAAACTTTAGTGGCCTAATTTAATTGGTCCGATTAATAAGATCGGACGTTTTAAGATTCACAACAAAAATTAATTAAATGATCTAATTGTAATAGAAAAGTTTTTTGACATTAGTACAATTGGGCCAGCGAGTCCTTTGCTAAGAAAACTAATTACTGAGTCTTTGGTAGCCTTCAGGATTGCTCACGACTGAAGAAAGAAAGGTAAATCTATTATTGATTGGTCGACGTAACCGACCAATGGGCTGCGTTCAGGGTCGGTCATCGAAGGCACGAACAATATCGTAATTGGTCATGTCTCTACTGCTTTGTAATTGAGAGCTGTTATCGGCCTGAGGACAAGGGAAATTGGATTTATAGAATAATAGAGTTAATTTCTCCTAGCATTTGATTAAGCTATTATTAGACAAATTGGCATGCTAAGAAAAATAACACATTAAAATTGAAATCATTTAACAAAGTTTCGCAGTATAACTGCACATTAAACTTAAATACTACACTCCCGAATTTTTTTAAAAATGTTATTAAAAGATTCTAACAAAACAACGACTTAGGTCTTTCCAATATCAGTAAATAACTACAAACTATCAGTAAACCACATAAATTTACAATAGTGACAATAAATCTCACATCAATAGTCTGACATTAACTAACTGAACAGAAATATTTCATAAATTTGAGAAAGTTTTTGACATTTAGATGTCTATAGCTATAGAAAATATTAAAATAATCAACCCTAAGGTTATTCAAAATTTTGGTATGAATCCCTTAAATTTAGTTTTAAATAATCGCCGATTAAAATAGAATCATAAATTTCAAAAATCACTCTTAAAGCTCAAACACAAGTTTGATTGTTCCGACACCAAATAAAAAGTGTAGTCGTTCTTAATTATATCATTGACTTAATCACTTGTTCAGAAGTGAAATAAAAAAAAAATATATATTTTATTTACAATCACAATACTTTCTTGAGACTGGTTAATGTTGTATAAATAAATAATTTATTTTTTATCCATTTTAGTCTCAACACATTTTATTTTTCTTATAAGTCCGACGTTTCGGCCAATCCGGCCATCTTCAGGGGCAATCTTAATACAATTTTGGAACTAAATGATTTAAAAACTCAACTTCATGCAGGCTATTCTGCCCAGGTCAAAACAACAATATTTAATTAGTCAATTTCACATTAAAAACAAAAATTCATTTATCACAGTCACTATTTGTTTTATTTGTCACTATTTTCAAAATTAAAAAAATGCTGGTTTTTGGTTGCATGCAGGAGAAGGATCCAAATAAAACGGCACTAGTATGGATAAAAATTAAATTATTTATTTTTAAAAAATCTATATTATTTGAATATTTAAGGAAAAAACCAGGTGTGGCTTAAAAAAAAATCCTGATAATATTGACTTAACATAAAATCTATTCAGAATGAAAATCTGATTAAGAGTTAACTAGAGGTTTCTCAAAATATATTTTTTTAATTAATCAAGTAGATTTATGGATATTAAATATAGGGAGCCTGCAAAAGAAAGAATATTATTTTTATTATAGGGAGTACTCTAAAGACCGAGGGGTTCGAAACGTCGGTTGTAGTGTAAATAATTTTTAAAATAAATCAAAATTTTGGAAAGGAGAAAATAAGAAAATCACTAAACATTTATATGATAAAAATTTAACCTTTCCGGGGTAAGAAATTGTTATATATATATAGACGCTTCTTTCAGGAAATTAAGATCCGAAAAAATTAATTCAATTCATAAAATCTAATATTTATTTTTATTGGCATTCTGACACTCTGAAAAAATGCAGATTCTACGTATGTATATTTAACCTCAAATTTTGATACTAACATCTCAATTTTAAAAAAGAAAAAAGCGAATTATCTACTTTTCTCCATTCATTTGTTGTTTCAGTTTTGATTTGACATAAATTAGGCTGAAAAATATCATGATATCTTGAAACAGAAAATTTTATTCTTTGGTACAATTTACCTGAAGACATTGTATACAGTTCGACTAGCAGAAACAGAGTTGAAGTACACTTCGTTTTTATAAATAAGCGAAAGTAGGGGACATTATCTGATAAAATCAATCAAGGCATCCGTACAATCTGAAAATTTCATAAAAATCGGATTAACTTTCGATCAACTCAAATTTGACTACAGACAGAAGCCTAAAAAAATCTGTACCTTGATGTTTAAAGCGTAGAATTGAGAGAAAATTATAGGTTCGCATAATTTTTTTTTTCTTTTTCTGCATGAATACAAAGTTCCCTACCTACTAATGAAGAAGCAAAAAAATAAAGTCATATTGATAAGCAAATATATTGTAAATCCTATTTCTTAATGCAAATCTAACAATGTGGTTGGTTATAAGGTTACATTTCCTTATCTTGAAGTACCAATTTCCTTCCCGATGTTTAAACAACTGCCACCGAAAAATAGAGAAAGGTCTAATGATTCCACTCAAGATATTTGTATGGAATCCGGTGTTTATCTTAAGGATGGCTGGTTTCACGCATAAATGTAAAATTCTGTGTTTATCTCAATAGGCTAATAAAGGGATTGAAGTTCCATGTCAGGCGAGAGCTTCAAAAGGGGCCTCAATGTAAATAGCTTTCATGGGGGCTTTTGAAGTGTCGTCACAGTTCCTCCAAACCGTGTCTGATGTTCTCTCAGCAAACAACACTAGTAATTCTTGGTCGTGCAGTTCTTCCAAACCGCTTTCTTACGCTTAATCGAATTCACAATAGTCCTTTTCACCGTTAATTGTAATACATATATTCCATCATGTATATTATATAGTTTAAATTTATATAATTAGGTGTTAGTGCGATCAGCAAAGATACACAAATAAACCAAACTTATTTGCTTGTGCCGACGTTTCGACCTGAATTTCAGGCCTTCATCAGGGCTGAAAAACAAATCGAAATAACGACCATAATTCAAAGAAACATAATAAGAAAAAGAAAATAATAATAAACAAACTTTAAAATACACATAACAATAAATTAAGAAGATAGTAGTTGATTCATAACTAATAAAATATAAAATATGATATTATAGAGGTAAGAATAATACAAAATTAATGATAAAAAGATTACAAAACAGACAATGTTCACGTAAATAAAGGAATAAACATAATTAAAGGTGCGAAAGAAAATATAAATGATGCGTAATGGAATGAACATAATAAAATATCTAAGTAACGTCCAAAAATAATAATAAAACAATTTAAATCAACATTAATTCCACAAATAATAATCAACAGAATTTATCAAAGTTTGGATTTATTTTGATTGAATAGAAAAAATATCGTTTCATAAAAAGTTTTATGGTAAATGAGGTGATCGGTCGTAAAACATAGTAACTTAAAAAAATTATATTATTAAAACTCCTACCCTATGAAGATAAACGTTATAAACTACTTTATAGTATTTAACTAGCTTTAATTTGAGTGCTGGTAGATAAATGTACATGAGATATATTTTTTCACAAATCAAACATTTTGTCTGAACAATAAGAATTCAAGAATCTCAGCACCCCCACTCTGGCAGCCCTGCAAAGTGGGGCGAAACGTAGAGAGAGAATGAGAAATACTTTATTCCTCTATGCTGCCCAAATACATCAGGTTGCTACATCACACTGCATACTAATCAATCCATAATCGGACATACATAAATTACATATAATTATAATAATAAAATAGAAATAAAACAATTTTTTTCCCTAGTTTCCTTTTACAATCAATTTCGGTCTATGCACCAAATACAAATATTTCAATTCATTCTTTCCTTTTTCTATTCCTTCAATTTCACCATTTCACAATTTTTAATTCACCCGATCAACAAATTCGCTCTCCCGAATTCACCCTCCTAGATCCTCTTCAGTGACCCGCTAAACAATAAATAGTTCTCCTCTTTTACTATTTTGATACCTTTATTGACCGCCACCTGGACTATCCTCCTACGATAAGAAATCAACATTTTGTGAATTTGTTTTGTCAAATATCATTAAAACTACTACTCCTATGAAGATAAAGCGTTATAAACAACTTTATATTAGATTCAATTTGCTTTAATTTGATTACAATTACAATACAATATCTGTACCTCTAATGATTCCTGTGTATGTAGTTTCCCCAAAATAAATTCAATAACTGCTTATTTTTCGTTATGAAATTTTGTTTAAAAAAAGCTGTATCTTGAAAACAATTGAACTTAAACAGCTCTATTAAGACTCATATTTAAGTAAATTTACTCAACTTCAAATGATGTTCTATTAGATTTTCTGAGATCGCAAAGAGTTTTAATGAAAAAAAAAATTTTAAATGTTTTAAGACCGCCGATTTTTTTTTTTTAATTTCCACCAACTAAACTTGGTAGATATACATTTTGAACAGTGACTATACATAGTTATAATTAAAGTAATCAAAAGTTTAATGAAATAACAGTTTCTTGTTTTGTTTTTTCACACTTTTTTTTGAACTAGTAAGTGTTAATGATTACCTTAGTCGTACATTCTCGAACAGAGTTTAATCAAAATCTTTAGAGCAATTTTTGAGATAATCGAAAAAATGTGAAAAATCTATTTTGTAAAGTGATACTCTTGGCCAGTGATTTTATAATTGCCTTAAATATGTAATTAGTATGTAAGTTTCGCACGACTTTTTTTTAGCAAGGGTGTTTAGCAAACACACAGATAATTTTGCGGGACTTGATTATCTGCCCTTCTATGACCTCAAAATGTGTACCTACATCGAAAACTCGAATTAGAAATTTTGCACTATCGCAATACTTTCTAAATATTCCAAGTATCCACAAGTGAAAGTAATTTGGAAAACGGATTGCTGCAAATAATAGCTGCACAAACATAATTAAATACAATGACAATATAGGAAGCAATAGCCCGTGTTTTTAAGATCATTAGCCTGATGAATGAACTTATAATTTTTTTTTTAATGACCCTGATTATAAAGCAGAGATGGCTGTAATATCTTGATCTATCTTTTTTAGTAAGCGTTTCCCCAAGTTAATCTAATAAAATCAGTCTAATAAGCCTGGTCCATGGGTTTTAATTACTATTAATAATTATATTCTTCTTAAGCCCTCACTCATCCTCCACTGGATTTTAAAACCAGTAACGCGGTTGAGAGAGAAGGACCAGACCTTCCGGAGTCATGCTCTTTTCTCCAAAAGTGGGGGAACAGCTCGGTTAAATTCCACAGCCTGAATGTAAATATTGCATATAGGAATGATTGTGTTTATGATATTATTTTACTTTAAGTGTAATTTATTTATATTTTTTTATGTATTTATTATATAATTTAAGTTATATATCTGTAAATATGGTATGAATGAGCTCTGAAATCCTTATTACCACTGTCTAAAAATATGACAGAATGTAATATTACACAATAAAAAAAAAAATTATCTTCTTGATTGATTCACGTTTATGGTTACTTAAGTTCCTATGAATTGTAGTGTGATATAAAGTTAAACCAATAAACGGTCTATCTAACGCCTGATGATTTTTTCAAATGGGGCTGGTAGTTCCTAAAATTAATGCGTTCAAACAAATTCTTCAGCTTTATATTATATTATTCGTAATCATAAGAATTAATAATTTATATTATTAATATTAGTATAGATGGACACATGAAGGCAGCAGGAGAAGTCCTAACCTTTTTCTTGTTGACCGAAAGGACTAAAAAACAGAGCTTAGATTTTTTTTCTTTTACAGTCTCCTGGTTCTGTCAATTTCACTTAGACAACATCCTAAATAACCAGTCATCGACAGTTAAAAGTTATTTAAGAAACCGGCAACATAAAAACGATCAATATTATTTAAAGTTAAAAATTACCATTTTTCAATTATTGCGAAGATCCAAAATTATATGTATGAGTCATCTAAACCAAATAAATTGTTAAATATGACAGTGACTAGAAACATAGCCTTACATATACTGGAAAATTGAACCGAGATAGACCATGCTGGTTTAGACATAAAAAGATCTACAGGGTTTATAATGTTAAAAGGAAAAATAAACTGGGGTCAATGTAAATGTTTTTTAATGATTCACGAAGACTAACAATGGAAATCCATATTAACAATAACAGACCGCCTCTATTATAACATTTAACACAGAAAACGGATATTTTGATTATACAGTTTGAAGTAAATTTTACTCTTTAAGCACTGACCAAACTGCCTTCCAAGACAAGCCGTGATAGGGAATCAGGCTAACTAACCACTGCCTATTCCTAGAATTTAGATAAGTTGTAAGACTGATCTTTAAAAATTAATTTCTTAGGATAAAGTTAAAATACATACATTGCAGAAGAATAAATTTGTAAATGGATATTTTTGTAGATGGCCAGTATAGAAGTGTCCCTGTCTACCACACCCAGGAGGAAGAAGCCAAGCAGCACAGCCTCAACGCCAGTACCTCCACCTGTACATGGTCTCTTTGGAACGAGGGCTGCTTCAGAGCAAGAAGAAAATAGGGTAGAAGCTCTCTGTCAAGGGTTAGGCTACTTCATTTTTTTATGTGCTATAAACATGTTTTTACATAATTAAATCAATTGTAACAAGTTTTTTTTTTAATGTATAAAGAAACTTTATTTTATCTATGAACAAACTCGATCCTTAATAGACATGAACTATGTCTATGATATAAACATATATATATACATAGCCGGGGTATCCCAGTGGGTTAAGGCGCTTGCCAGCTTGCAATATGTTATCAAAGATAAACAACATCGAGCGTGTACAGTACTTGTGTGAGGGTTACCGACCGAAATGGGTGACCACTCATGTCGGAAAGCCACTTGTCTCTTCTCTCCCTGCCCTATATGTTTGGAGTCTGCTAGTCAACTGGAAGCAACTCGCACAGACCGGGCGTAGGTAGAGACACCAAAATTTGAGGGTTCTGAATTTCTATGATCGACCACTTGTAAATGTTTACAATTTTTTGTAAGAGTTTGTTACGATTCAAATCCCTATTAAATAAAACAGTGATTTGAATTATAACGATTTATATTATTTAGTTTATTATTTATTTTGTTTTGTTGTTGTTTAATCTTAGGGGCCCCTAAAACTTAAAGAACCCCTGGACAGTCCTGTGGATCTATAAAATTATGATTCCTAGCAAACTGAGTTTGGGTTACTCCCTCCAAGCTGTATTCTTTAAAATAATTTCTGTTAGATCATAACGCACAGCCAAATATTTTCATGGTTTAATATATGTAGATTTATATTGATTATACTCATACATATTGATGAAATATGTATTTAGCCAAAAAAACTTGTGTTATTACTATTACTTCCTTGTTTATCTTATTTCATGAATGGGGTACACATAAAAACAATTCAAAGCTAGCATATAAATGAATTAGTGACTCGACAATGTTACAATATTTAGACTGATCTAGTTCTAACTCTCTTATTATTGATTCGTTACTTTCTTTCAGTAAACTATAAGCAATATCTTCAATATTTCACTAATTCGTAGTGTTCTAAATGAAAATATATTTACAGGCTTAAGGGAAACTTGTGGAATAGAGGATTGCGACAAGGAGGAAATGGAAGCCTGACAGACAGAGAAAGAAAGACGGCACAAGAAAGGTTAGGTAGGCTCAAGAGCGACTTGGACTCCAAGCGGCTAACCATAAAGAACATAAAGATTGCTTTAGACACCATAGATATTTCAGAGTAAGTCCATGTTTTACCCATTACATTATGAACTGTCTTACAATTTATTAACATTATATTAATCGGGACTTAAGAAAGGATTTTTCACTTTCCGAAAATTCCTATGATGTTGAATGAAGAGATTATTTTAAATATAATGAAAGATTATTTCCTTTTTTTTACACAAGAATATTTCTTAACAACCAGAAGTCTGGAGGTGATTTTTTTTATGTTTTATATGTTTATCATAACTATATCATCCCGCCGTCGGGAGACGGGCAAGAAGAGCAAAATCTCCGAAGGGCTCGGTAAGAGATGAATAAACTATCTATGACAAATGTTATCACAAACTTTCTTTATAATCTGTTTTTGCCTAACTCATAAGAATGTGCGTTGTGAATAGGTAATGTAGAGCTTCATTATAAACTCTATCCGTATACTAATATAATCGATAGAAATAAAAAATTTGAAATATTCAGTGTACTGTACCATTTTCGCCTCGGGCTCGGAATTACCTGACGGCGGCCCTGATTTTATCGAATTCACCTTCAGTAGTTGCCTCTTCCACATAAAATACAAGGTAGAAAATATGCTTTCCATAATAATGAACATTAGGAGAGTATTATTAGTTTTTAAATAAGTCTCCCAACAGTATTGCTTCTTTCATATTTTTTCTCATAGTTCCTTATACTTTTTTCCTGAAATATTCGTTTGCTGGAAATCATCATTCCACTGTCAATTTCTATTAGATACACAATTACCTATATTTCAAGATTAATGATTCGTAATTTTTAGAAATTAAAGCTATGGAACCAGCTTATTTTTTAAATAGCGCGTATCCAAAAAATCACATTTTGACATAGCTAAAAGAAAGTAGCGATTGAAATTGAGCAGAATTTAGACTTAACTATGTTTACACTAATCGGCAACTTTGAGATTAATCGAAATATTCCTCAAACTTTGTTTTATAACGTGCATACCATTTTCGAAATACATGTTAGCTATAGTTTGTTTACACTATACTCTCATTTTCTGGATAATTATTGTTTTCAACCGTTTGGAATATGATTTTCACTTCAAATATTGAAACAATTTTATCTGGATAAGTGATGTTTACAAAGATTGTCCATATTACTCGATTCTTAATTCGAATGAATCGTTTATTCTTACCTGCAAAAGAGCTGGAGGTGAAAGTTGATTTGGTGACTGAAAACAAAAAATTTAAATAACCGACTACCAAACAAACCCAAAACTTTCAATTTATCAATATAATTAGGGAGGCAAGAGAGAAGTTCCCTCCCACTCTCCTCTCCCTCCCCTTCCCCAATAATTTGAAAATCCTAAAAACTTAGGAACCTGAAATTTGTGAATTTACTCCTAACTGCAAAAATTGTGGTAAGACTTTAATTAAAGAGGTTATTATATTAAAAATTGCTTATGGGGAGGTCAGTTTTCCAAAAATGTTTAGGAAAAGGGCAAATTTTAGGAAATACTCCTCTGAGCTCCATTAGTTTGGGAAATCCGGTCAAAATTGGAAAATTTTAGATTTTTCCTTCTCCCTCCAGTAAGTTGATGATCATAATGTGGATGAAAAATGTATGTTATTTCAGTTTTAATTACCAGAAAAACTTTTTAAAATTAAATAAAGTTTGCATTAATTACAAGAACAATAATTAAATACTGACTGCAATAAGGTGGAATAACACACCATAATTTGTAGGTATTGTGTGACCCTACATGGTATTCCAATGAGCTGGCGAAATAAGAATACCCCTGTAGAGCAAGGGATGATTCATTGGCCTCCTAAAACTGTTAAATCTTGAGTAATATATGTCATTTATTAATATTTTTTTGTCCAGAGTTTTGGATGAATCTGCCAATATCAAATATAACAATTCACAAAAACAAAACATACTTAAGCATATAATTTTTTTTTTAATAAATTTAAAATATTAGTATTGCATAAAAATTAATAACACTTTCTTTTCTTTTCATAAATATTGAAAAGGTCCATGTAAATAAAAGACTATACAGACATGGCTTAGAGGTTTAAAGGATAATATTGCAAGATTTTAACTTTACTAATGAAACAGGAGAGTGTACAAATTTTTTGGTTCACTCCTTGTTGATATTTTTCTGAATTTGTCGCTTTGTCAAGTAAAATAACATTGCTTGTCATCACTATCCCAGTCTTATTATTATCCTAACCATCCCCAATCTATTATCCCATTGTTGTTGATCTCTAATTTAATTTAACTTCAATTATTCCAGCTGTAATTTACTAGAGCATTTGTAACTTTTTCATTATTTTGAAGGGGATATTTTACTCTACAAGTAGAATATAATTTGTTTTGATGTCCTAAAAGTATCTTGTCTCTGACAGGAAATTCATTATTTTATACTACTTTTTTAATATATCCATAATAGTCTTCCAACAGCAAATGTTAGGTTGGTAATAAAATTCTGTAAATTAAATATTGTTTTATAACTTTCCAGTGACACAAATCTTTCCATTTCCATATTATTTATAGCTCAATTTTTCGTCATGTCAGTTGCATTGCTCATAATGAAAAAAGATAGAATATTCTATTTATTTTCATGAAAACGACAGTTTGAATATATCACCTTGTAAGGAATTTTCAGTTTTAATCTCCATACTTGATTATAGTGATGTAACAGAAATATCCTTTAAGTTAATACATTTTAAGTTTTAATTAAACATATTCTAGAACAAGAAGTTATTAGAAATATCTTTTACAGCAATATTGATGTAAGAATACAGCAAGCTGAACTTGAATACCAGCTTGGCAGGGAAGAATTAAATTTACTTAGTATCATGGAAGAAAGCAGAAATTTACAAGTTCTCCTTGAAGAAAACAATGTGCAACAGCAAACTATCTTTAGGTAATATACTAAAAAATTATTACAATTGTATTAATAACTGTAGTATTGCAAGATTAAAATATATATATATATATGGGGAGAGTATGTAGTGACTAAAAATTATTTATTGAATTAAGATAAATAATCAATCATGTTCTTGAAGAAAATAGTATTCAACAGCAAACTATTTTTAAAGAATATATTGGCTTAATTATAATAATATAATCAGCATTATCAGTGCCTACCTCAGAATAAACTTGTACAATATTAACAACTGTTATATTGCAAGATAAAAAAAAAAAAAAGGTAAGGGAAGAGTATGTAACGGTTAAAAATTGTTTATTAAATTAAGGTAAACAACCAATCAACACTATATCGCTAGTTCTTGTTTTTTTTCAGGGGTTATTCATATATACTCTAATACATTAGTTATGTATGACTTATACAAATTTCTACTTATGGAATTGGTAGACATTTCCTGTTTAACAAATGCATCTTCAATTTAGAGCTACTATGAGCATCCAGTATAAATCAGAGTACAAATCAAGTGGTTATAGCATGGTTCTGATATCATTATTTTCCAAGAAAACCCACAAGGGCTAGTATTAAGGACCTGTATCATTGCCTACCCCCAAATTCCTGTAAGGCTTTTGTACAGAATTGTTGTGAGACTTTTATGTTCTAATTTTTAATCCTTCTTCATAGCATTCTTTACATGATTTCTATACTGAATCATATAGTTGGAGGATATCTAAATTGATTATCTAAATCTCAACTATTAGTCGAGAGACATCAATTTTAAAAATATGTCCTAAGGAGTAGAAATGTGCTTTAATTTTTTTTTATTTATCAATAAGCATCAACTTGAAACACAAAGCGGTGTCTTAGAAAAAAATGGTAATAAAAATAAGCAAAAACTTGGTCCCATATAATTTATCAGATGTACTGATATCGTTATCCTCAAAACTGGTTCTATACCAAATGTAAGCTCTTTTGACTCAGTACTATTAATGGGATACTGTTGTATATAGAATTATGGCACCCTGTGCAAGATAAAAGTTTTCTGCAGACTATAATCAATAAAATCTAAATCTGTTCAGTCAAAAAATTGATCGAAAAGTTGTAATTTTGCTAAAAGAGAAAACCTTTAATAGGATTTCCTTGAAGTTAGAGGAAATATACTTAGCACCAATGTGAAGAATGTCATCAATACATAAAAAAGATAACTCTTAACAAATATTCAAGTAATGGGAGATGTATTTTACTTACAGAATACTTATATGATCATGTTTTATTTTTAAAGTATTGATAAATCAATTCTATCTAATGAATGATTTTAGTTATATAGGGAACTCAACAGTAAGTCTTCATGGAATTGAGTTAATGTATGACCCAAAAAGCCCACAGTTTGGTGTTAATCATAGAGAAGAAGGAGGAGTTCTGGTGGAATGGGCATCGGAAACTTCTGGTCTAGTAAAAGGAGATAGGTAATTCCACAAAATTCACAATAAATTCATAATTTTACAAATATAATTTTGTTTTTGTTTTTTATTATACATTAATGATACTCAACAAGAATGTACTCAGTATGAATAAGATGTGGCTAATACTCTTTATTGCAAATTCAAATTCATTCAATTTTTTTTTTTTACATATCTAAGGTTATGTCCTAACTGGTGAAGTACCATGCAAGTGGTGCTGATGTTAGGTGCTGAATTGGACCATGAAAAAGTAAAACATACAATAGAGCTGAGTTTCATAACTAAACTTCAAATAATTATTTAGAACACCCTATATTATTTATTTACATTTGATGTTTCTAATGTTCAATTGAGTGCTCATTTGCTCAGACGATGCTTATCTATTTTCTCTATTCTTTATTCTATTAGACCTCATAAGAGATCCTTCTTCCTACTGTTCTAACAATCTACTTTGCACATTCTGTCCTCTTTGTAATTACATGTTAATATCTTACCATTTATATTTAATAGCTGTTTGATTTTAACATTTTACACTACAAAGAACATTTTAACCTAAATTCCTCTTTTTTATTTTAAAAAAATTTACTATGACACATAGAAGCAAATAGACCTAGTTCTTCATACTTTTTTTTTATTGATTGCTATGTACTGAGGGTTCATTCAAAAATGCCTAACATTCCTACATCAGTATTGGTATTGGTGACTGGTGGGGAGAACTGGTCCGGCAAATGGGCCTAGTGTTCCTTTTTGCCAACACCTGGTGGCTACTTTAAAGTTGCCACTGCATACTGAATAAGATAGAAGTATCAAGATTCATTTCTCGGGACAACTGAGAAATAAATATTAAATGCCCCTGTGGGAATCGAACCCATAACATTGCGAATTAAGCACTGTGTGTGTTTAGATTTAACTCAATCCTCTAGTTTATGTCTATTTTCCCTTTCAAAGCTTAATTTATTGGATGCAAAATCAAGCTTATCTTCATCTTCAACAAACTAAGATTGGTTCAGCCTCAAATACTTAAGAAATATTTTCTATTTCTACCAAAGTAATATCTAATGATTACTTCATTATCATCAACAAAATTGTAGATTTTTGTCTGAGACCTTAATATAGATTCATTCTAGTAATGAAATAGCTCATATTTTCACCATTAACTTACTTCTGTCACCTGAAATTGTGTCCCTTACAGGGATCATTCACTTTTGATAAACAAATATTCAACAAAAGCTTTTAAAGGTATTTCATATTCCTATATGCAATCCCTGTTTTTTATAATGGTCTCCTTTTATATTGGTTTATTTTTTATATTTTATTTTTTTATATTGGTCTCCTAAAGCTTGTAAATATTTGACATATTTTCAGGTAGAAAGCTAAATATTAATTATGTAATGACAGGCCTCCATGTTGCATCATTAATTTTTATTTATTTTTTTTTTTCTAGAACCACAATTCCTTTGGTGTCTAAAAAGATACAAAAGGTCTTTCCGACCTTGAGACCCTGGTTTGCCATGTTGAACTGGTCAAGATTTAGCATTGGTAGTAGTGGTAGTGGTAGTCTTGTATTTGAAAGATCCACCTAACACTATACACTTTCTTCTTTTCTAATTTAATAACCAATTAAATGAAAGATACAGTAATAATAATAATAGCACTTCTAAGAATATTCTTACATTCTATTATTGCACATCCAACACATATCTTAAACCATTGATTATCAACACTGTCATCGGGCTATGACAATATATAGCCAATATAATCAAATAATCTGTTGAATATTTTATTCCAAATTTATCTAGGCTGCTTGAAGTCAACGGAAAATTGGTGACTCGAGCTGAGGAGGTAGGAAGACTATTAGTAGTAGCACCTAGTCCTGCTCAAGTTGTGGTCATGCGAAAGCAGCGTGCAGACCAGCTTATGTCACATCTCCAGGCAGAGCTCTCAGTTGTCAAAGAGAAAGCTGGAGAGGCAGAACGCACAAGAGATAGCTTCCGCAGGGATAATTTACGCCTCACTCACAGGTTGGTTAGGTGTGCATATGGGCAAATCTTTATGTAAACTTAAGCTTATAATAATAATTACAAATAAAAACTAAGAATTGCTAATGTAATACCAATCAATATTTATTTTTAAATACAAATAATTTCAGATATATTTAGTTTGCAACAACTACGATTAAGCGATTCAGAAGATCTAATAGGTTTTACTGTTGGCAATATTGGCAGTCATGTTTTCAATCTTAACTCACAAAAAAAACCAATATAGGTTCAAACTAGAGATGTGTTGGAATGAATTGATACTTTCTCACTTATAATAGATACCTACATTAAAATGTGATATAATAAAATTATACTACACTCTCAGTCCAAGGTTTGGAATGCTGGCCAATGTCAATTACCTTGGGCCAGTCACATTGGTTGTTCCTTCGGTTCTACTTACCTGTTACCAGGAGCTTGTTACCTTTGTCACAAACTCATGACTTCATATCAGTTACAATGGTTGTTTCTAACTTCTTGTTCCTCCCGTCCTAGTTACCTAGATGGATCATCACTTCTCTAGTTACAGCCTCATGACCTTGGCCTTGGTAATGGACAAGTAACACTGTTGAATTTACTTATATTGTTCCTTACTTATTCTCAGGAAAATTCTAGCTATCTACCTTACTTTCCCCAAGACTGATGCATACACTTAGTGCTCCTCTACTCTTAAGCTTTTCATGTGTTTTGGTTCTATTTCTATCACTTTATCCCTCTTCATTACATGTTCTTTATAAAAAATAAAATAAAAAAAAAACAATATATAGAATAAATGAATAAAACTAGGAAAAACAGTGAAGTAAATCATTAATTTTTAAAAATGAAAAACAGTTTAGTTGTTTTAATCTGCTTAAAAACAAATGGAAAAATAGTTTAGTAATTAATATATAATAATTAAAAAGACAAATAATACATTTAATGTTATTGTTAAAAGAGTTATAGTAGAAGAAAATACTAAGAATCAATTGTTTCTAAAATATAAATTATGGAATATAGTCTTTAAATATTTAGTATTTTCATTATATACTGGGAGATCGCCAAGAACTTAATACAAAGCATCAGTTGTCGAATTCATGATCAATGACATTTAGATGTCAAAATGCTACAGAAAGCTGAAAATACCTTGTTCAATTGATATTTGATACATAGTACAAGTATCAGCTAAAAGAGTTATACACGGTTAAGGAACAAGAACAACTTGTCACTATAACATTTGTGGCTTTCACAATCCATCTAGCTCAAACAAACTTTAAAAAATTGAAATAGTAAAAAGTTTTATTTTTGATCTTTGGTTTCTATGAAAATAAAGAAATGTTTTATGTACCAGGGCATTCAAAAAGTCCTGTCGTTTTTCGTTTGTTCGTTGTTTATTTTGATTCTAGAGTGTTTGCTAATTAATTCCGTTCAATACAACTTTTATCCATGTAAACACAAATGTTTATACTTTATGAATAGGAGGCTAAGGAGGATTAATTTAATGCAGTCACCATCCAACTGTCTAGTTAAAATGATTCCAGTTGAAACTCAAATTCGGTCGATTTTGCTCTATGAGTTTAAACTTGGCTCAAAAGCTGCCGAAACTGCTAGAAAAATATGCTCCGTGTTTGGGGAAGATGTGCTGTCTGAGCGGAAGGCACAATTTTGGTTTTCAAAATTTCGTGGAGGCGACGAGACACTAGAAGACGAGGCACGCTCAGGTCGACCAACTGTAGTTGATAAGGAGGACGTTCGAAGAGTAGTAGAGTTGGATCCGCGTCAAAGTTGTTCAGAGATAGCCTCTCAACTTAATATCTCAGCCACCACTGCCTGGAATTACCTTAAAGAACTGGGAAAAGTGAAAAAACTGGATAAATGGATTCCTCATAAGCTTTCAGATGCCAATATGCTTGTTCGCTTGACAACTGCATCTTCGTTAACTTCCCGCTTGAAAGTCGAACCCTTTTTGAATCGAATCATCACCTGTGATGAGAAATGGGTGTTGTACAACAACTTCAGACGATCATATCAGTGGTTGTCGGCAGATGAGAAACCTAAACAATTTCCAAAACCAGATCTCCATCCAAAGAAAGTTTTGCTCATTGTTTTCTGGACAGCCAAAGGTATAGTGCATTTTGAGATTCTGAATCAAGGGCAAACCATCACTGCAGAAGTATACTGCAATATACTGGACCATTGCCAATCCAAGCTTAAGACTTTTGATCCCTGCTTAGTCAACAGAAGAAGACCTTTGCTTCTTCAAGACAACGCTCGACCACACACCGCCAAATTGACCAGGGAAAAATTGACAGAAATAGGCTGGGAAGTTTTGCCTCACCCACCATATTCCCCTGACCTGTCACCCACTGATTATCACCTATTCAGAGATCTCGACAACAATCTGAGACAAAAATGTTTTCAAGACCGTGACAACCTAATTCACGAACTGACCACTTATTTTTGCAGTAAAAATCAACAGTTTTTTAAGGAAGGAATTTGGGCTTTACCATCTCGTTGGGAGAAGGTTACCGACTGTAACGGTGGATATTTTGATGAATAAAGGTGATTATTTGAAAATATTTATTTATTTATAATTTCCCCCCAAAAAACGACAGGACTTTTTGAATGACCTGGTATATTTATTTTCGTATATAGATAAACATGTGTTGGAAAATATTTTTTTTATTTTAATATTAGTGAATTGAAATTTACTTTATTTAGTACTATTTTCCTAGTCCTATTGATGAGATAAAAACTAGAAGAAAAATTTATAAATACTAAGTTAATTCCTTTATTTCAGCCCATTGATATTAACTCTAATATTACTATATAAAAGGTTGTCATTATTTAAATTTTATTCAAAACAATATTATTGTTATAGGATTTCATACTTAGAAGAACAAGTAGCAGAGTTACTTGAACGTGCCAGAGAATCAAAACCAAAGGCAGTTCCACAAGTGTTCCAAAAAGGAAATCAAGTAGCACTTGTTGCAAACTTACCAGGCTTAGAAAAAACTGAAAACAATTTACCCCAAGCAAAAGCCAGATCACACCATGAAGAAGCAAGATCTGCTAAGTCAGTTGATGTGATCGAAAAACCAAAAAGAAAGAAAGATCTTCCATCTGCTCGAAGTACACATTCTTTGGATGTGGAATGTAGTAGGCAAAGGCATTCAGACCACCTCAGTGGTGAGCCACGGCAAAGGCATATTCGTGAAGCTAGATCTTCCCTATTTAATTTTTTAGATCGTACCAAGTATGATTTTGACTCTGAACCAAATCTTGACTGTAGTTCAGAGAGTTCTCTAAGGCATAAGAAAGATAAAGTGAGACCTGTACCACCCAAGAAGCCCATCAGACTCTCTCTAACTAGAGCGACCAGCCTCCAATCTGTTGAAAACTCTGAGAAGAAATCACTCAAGCGGACACACAAAGGTGAAGCACCACCAGTCCCACCGTTAATAAATGGGCACAGTAAAGGTGTCGCTAAGAATTATAGTATTCTTATAAATGGTCATAAAGATAATCATACCACTAGTCAAACAAATGGTCAGATTAATGTTCAAATAAAGAACCAAAATGGCCATGCAAATACAATAAACGGCAGTCATAGCCATAATCATAACCATAAACATAATCACAGTCACACCATACACTTAACTCAATCAGAGAGCAAATGGTGCTAGGAACACTTGCTAATAAGACTACTGCTTATTTTTGTGATAAACTTTATTTTTTACAAAAGATTTGTAAAGATACTGATAATGAACCAAGCCAAATTATTTTTTTGTAGGTGATTTTAGGTTTAATACTATCATGTTCCTCTTTAAGTATAATATTTACAAGATGTAATAAAATTACAAAACTATACCCTAAAATTTTAATAATGTTAAATTTAAATCATCAAGCTTGAAATATAGCATAAAATAAGATTGAATTTCTTTGTACAGTTACTAAACCATAAAAAATATAATTGTTAATTTTTTTTATCCTCACTTTATATACCTATAGGTCTGTAATTAATGAAGTTTATAAGCTGTACTCCTAACAAATTTTTTAAAAAAATAAATAGGTCCATATATTTAGATTATGAATTAGTAAAATAAGTTTAAATTATTATTAGATTACAAACTTTTATAACTATTGCACTTAAATGTAAATATAATAGATGTCTTGTAACTATATGTAAATATTTTAGTTGTATAGTACAGTTGTACTCAAACATAAGAAAATTTCCTGAAGCTTTTCTACTTTGTAAAGTAGTTAATGCATTAATTTCAGAAAAAAAAATTACAATGATAAATTTGATACCTGTGTTCATTTATTTCATCCTGCATATTCTATTTACACTACTATGTGATGTTCGAAAACTGAGTAATAACTTTTATCTTAAGGTATTGGAATTATCCCACAACCAAAAATTTAGATTATTATGAATAAGAATTACCAGGTTAGATAATTTTATTTTTAATCTTGTAGCAATCATGGTGTATTTCAAAAACAAATTTATTCATTCCAAATTATTGTATTTCTCACATTATATAATATGTATTTATAAAACCAACAAATAAAACAACATTATTTCCATCAAGATATATGAATTAAGATTTATTTTTCTGGGACTTTCACCGTTTTAGTAATTCTATAAAAAGAAAAAAAAAAAAAACGTCATCTACTTTTACATATGAGGTGTTCAGTCTTTTACAACTAAACACCTCATATGTAACATTACATGTTTTACGTGGTAACTGCAACTTTTAAAATGTTGAATTGTTTGTTAATAACAACATTTTACTTCTAAGCAGTAGTCACTTACCACAACTTAATATCAACATTATTATCTCTGAAAAAAATTCCTTGAGATTTTTTTCAACAATTTATGAAATCAGCCTTTAAAAATCTCAATATTTTCAAAAACTGCGATTCATAAAAAATTTCAGCAACCATGTTTAACAACCAGAAGCCTGATATATCAAAAAAAATATTTTTTTTTTACATCATAAATGAGTTTAAAAGTTTTTATACTTAATAACCTAAGTTTAATAACAAAAAACAGAAGGTTTTAGGTGAAAAATTAAACAAAATAATTTTTCTGGGTAAAAAGCTACGTTCTTCTTTCTTGTTGCTAACAATAAATATAGCATCGAATCAGTCCTTAAACCTTTAGGAATGCCAAAATTGAAAAAATATCAATTTATTCAAAGTTAATTCTGTTTTTTCTAATCTTTGAAAGTTTCACAAAATGTTAGTTATCACAGTGATTTTATTTACCTCACATATTATTTTGTTTTAAAACCTCATTTCTAAATTTGGTATTTAATCTGGCTAAAATATTAATTCATAAATGTACATGGAGAACCATCCAAATATTTTCAATATTAATTTTAAAATTACATGGTATAAAATATATGCATAATCAATATTTTTATATTAGTGAACACAAAATATTAAAACAATGCTGGCAAAAGAAATTAGTTAAGAATTTACTGAACTTAATTAAATAAAAGACCCAATAACAGATCACTAAGTGTCTTGGATCAAGGTGAGCTTTATATTAAAACAAAATTATATATCACAGGTAGTTTAATATTATTTAAACCACTCATTAAATCCATTATTTTAAAATCAGTAAGTAGAATCTAATTCTTTGCAGAATATTAAGAATCATTTCTCCAACTAACATGACATTATATTTTTTTATTTTCTGATTCTTTTCATTGGTTATCTAGTATGAGTAAAATATTGAAGCTATTTGGATAAAATGAAATAAATTTCAATTTAAAATAATAAAAAAAACATTGAATCATCCAGCACAGACTTTAACACTAATCAGACTAAAGGCAAGTGAAGAGAATCAGCCTCCAGATATTGAGGAATAGGATTGTAAAAACAGAGGGAATCAGTCTCAAAGAAGCCATTCTCTAAAACCTAGTAGAATATGATCAGAGGGAACCAATTTCCAGACTTTGTTGATACAAACATAGGGGAATCAATCCTGTAGTCCAAGAGCCAGGGCCAAGGGAGGGTATTTATTCATTTCAGGAGAAAGTTTGAATGTCAATTATGAAAGTGGACAGTAAAATTAGACTTGTCTGCCATTTTGAAGCTATGGTTTTCTAAAATTACAGGCAATCATTATTTCAAAGATTTCATTATTTTCAAAGAATAAATATGGTTAATTTTCAGTTAGAACATGATTAAGTTTTGACCTATACTGTATACTAGGGACAGTAAATGCCCTTGATAAGTTGAACGTATTAAACTGACTCAGGTAAATTCTACTGAAAGTTCATTATATTCTACAAAAACCCAAAACCCTTCTCTCATACCCACTGTATAAAATTATTAGGTTTTTTTTTTTTTTTTAAGTAGGTAGTAAATACTTCCAATAGTTCCAGAGATATTGTTTTTTTAAACAAAAAAAAAATTCCAAAACAAAAAAAATTAATATGTTTAAAATTTGTTTTGGGAAATATGGAAACTGCTACACCTATGAAGATAATCATTTTAAGTTACTACAGGGTAGAGTTTACTTACTAGCTTCTATTTGAGTACTAACATGGTAGTATAGTTATATGGTCTATTACCTACTTCTATAGCATTTCAAAACCAAAAGTTTCTTTTTTCAAATAACCAGAAATAGAAATTTGTAAAAACTAAATATAAGGAACTATAAGGTGTACTCATGTCTATAAGTACTCCAAATTTCCTATTAAATTTGAAAATAAGCTTTTTAATTTAACTATGAACGGAAAATGTAAAGAAAATTGCATACCTATATTTAAATTTTGAGTTTTTGAAGTCACTTTGTTCTTAAAACTCTTGATACTTCCCATTTAGCTTTGTTTTGTTAGCCAGTTAAAATTGGGAGGGAAAATCATGGAAGGTTTACCTATGATTTTGAATAGGGGCCCCTGCTAAAATTTGGGGCTCTTCTGACCATCAGAAAACTTGTTATTAGGTCTCATGGAAAATATGTTTGAACAGTCAAATTGTTGGTAATATTTTCTTTAAAACAGCCTGCGCATCCTCCAGTTAGTTTTCTGATTGTGAAACAGGTCCTAGGAACATAAGTTTTATTTATAATCACTGGAGAGCTTGGAGGAACGAGTAAATAAGGGGGTAATTTGCTACGAAAAGTGAAGCCAAGAAATTATGGGCTCGAGGGGGGGAAGGTGGTAGAGGAGTCAGAGCCAATCACCAGCTACCTTCTGTTTCAGTGTAGATTGCAGTGGCGAAGGTTCCTTTTAACCTGAATGTAAACTTGAGCTCTGAGGGCATAATTAATTCCCTTCTTTATGGCTTCACTTGCTCTTTAAAGAAAGGTAGGGTATGCCACCCTCTGATGCGGAGGGACCCCTCTACTTGTTATGATCAGCTTTTCTTTTCTTTTGTTTTCAAACCATACTTAATAAAACTTTATACAAAATAAAAAATAGTAAACTATCAAAATAGGTATATATATAATATTTACGCTATCCTTGTAGTGTTTGGAAGGGTTGGTCTTTAGCCCTTCACATAATTCGTTTTAGTGTAGATGAGATATCCCAGAAGAATGGGTGAGCACAGACCTAAATAAAACTTTATTTACAGCACAAATACAATATATACAATTAAAATAATACATAAGTGTACTGTACACTGCACTACAATATCCTCTTATTGCCAAAAGGCATTTTAAGTTTGGGGATCTATGTCCGCTGCGTGTGGAAGAGAACAATGGGTTCGCCGTCTTCATTTACAATAGTGGGAAGAGACTGCTTAACTTGTTATGAAGATAGACCCGGATTCAGACTACAGAATACCTCAATTTGTTCAATAATATTCTCAGAGTTACCATTATAAGAAGGTAGGTAGTAGGAATGAGATGGGGGCTGGACAGAATAGCTAGGATAAACGAAAGTAACTAAAGGGTCCTCAGTCTTTCAACTTTACCACAACGCTGGAGGTTACCAGTGTTAAAGAAAAATTACGCTAGTAGAGGTCACCAGTCTTAGTATGAGGATCAGCGGGAAAAAATTATTAGAGAAACCATTCCTCAAAACTTGTAGGTAGAAGGAAAGGAAGAGAGAAGGATGTTAAAGTAACAATTCCAAAAATTAGTACTAAGTAGAGACATCCTGGAAGAATCCAGAAGTGGCTCAAAGGGAACTCGATGAGTTACACCCATTTATATTATTTATTTATGTACATGTATACAAGGTAAAATAATTAATTATCTGATCTTCGTCGAAACGTAATGAACTGATGAGCTTCAAACGTCTTTCAGTGGACGTTTGACTGGCTCCCTCCTTCCAGCTATTGCTAGACTCGCGATTATCTGCCGTTAGAGAAACAAATATCGGCATAACATGTGAAAGCTTGTGTGTTCCAGAGAGGCTAACATGGTTTACAAGACGTCGAACTTATATAGAAGTTTTAGTTAACTCATTACGAATATAACTAAATATATATTGGTCTTATATTACTGTTAATATAAGTAATATGTAATAGCTCCGATTTAAACTATTTTCAATAAAAAAAGAAAAACAGACGAAGGAACAGGATATGTAAATATTAGGTATGTTGGTGGTAGGTGATAAAAAGTCATATAAATGGTACCAGATAACTTACAAATTCAATTTTTATTTTAGTATTTTATTAGGTTCTTTTTAATTTAATTCTAACTCAAGCTGTTCTAAACCGACATTCAACGGGTCTGTCACTAATTCAGGCCAGCTTATATTATGGAAGCTAAACTTACCCTAAACTAACCTATTCACTCGATTGCGGGTGTGGACGTTTTCTATAGTTTGGTAAATGTGAAGCAGCACCCTTAGAAATTTATAGAAGGGAGGATCTCTTCGAGTTCTAGTCACTCTTCTTCGGATCCTGAGAGTCTAAGTCCTCACAAAATATTTGTTTTTGGACCCTTCTGTGACCCACTCCCAAATTGCAGTTCCAAGGCTCGAGCTGCCCTGCTGTGGTCCGTGGACCATTGTTTGGGAAACACCGATTGATGGGAAACCCAACTCTGAAATTCAGACAATAAGCGTGTTTGCAGCAGTAGGATGTAATATACTATGCAAATTTCCCTACTGCAAATAATATGATCTATCACCCCATTCTACAATGATCTATCCCCACTGCATAAATATGTAGTCCTTTGTTTGGAGACGCTTTCTCTATTCTATTTTAATGGTCTTAAATTTACTTATTATTTTATTGACTATCACTTCTGGGACGGAATTAGCAGGTCTGGTAATGGACTCAGATCCTTATTTCATATTGATGAAATTCTGCCCCCCCCTTCTAATCCAGTGTTAATTTGGCTTTTAGACATATAGCAATTGTGCTCTGTTTTGAAGCTTTTATTTTTATTTCTATATTAAGATTAAAAAACATTTCAATGATACTAAATTGGGTTGGAAGACAGTAAATGATCTACTTAACGAAATTAAACAAATTTAATTTAATTAATAAAACCACTCTTTCATGAAAATCTATACATGATTCTGAAGATTAGACTATTTTCTTTTTTTTAAATACTGAATGAATAAAAAAAATACAGTGAGAAGTCTTTAAAAATTTTTATTACAAAACTTCTATTATTTAAATTTCCCGGGTTACCGAAGAACATTGGTCTGGATAATAAATGGTTGGTAAATATAATATTCATCTTAATGTGTTGCTATTATTACAATAGGATTTAATGCCCAACATACCGTTTCTCGAATATGAGAAACTAAGTTTTCTTATGCCGGTTCATTATTGATGTTTTCTGAAACTTATATATCCTTCATTGGGCATGTCTCGCGCAGATGCAGACCAAGTTCACCAGCAGCCATATATGAGAGTATTTTTGATGTTCTAAGTAATTTTTTAAGTTTATTTTAAGTGCTACGTTTATTACCACCACTAAATGCTTACACGGAACTGGGTGCAATGATAATAGGATTTACTAAATGTGAGTAGGATTAGGTCTCCTTGGTCTTGACCAATAGAGTTTGATCGATCAAAACCTAAGCAGTATGTGTAAATTAGTTGATACTATAGTTTTTGTGACAGTGAAGGAACGTGTTTAAAGTTGCTAGGTTATAACCTTTACAACGTTATATTACACACATACTAGACTTTGGCGTGTGTGTAAATGTGATATTTATCTGTCATGACTATTTATCCCTTCCAACTTTCAATTTAATGAATTAGTTTACTTCATACTCTGAGTGTTCATTTAATTACCTGTGATAATTAAAAATCTGTAAAATGGAAGAGAATCGGCCATTGTCAGTTATGACCCACTAAACTCTACAATATTTGTATTGTTTGCAGAATAACATTGAGGTATGTATAATGGTATCGGACTTCCAACCCCTCGGGGATCTGGCACCAATGGATATGTGCAGAGGAATTGGGCTAGTGTGAAGAAATCGAAAGATAAAGTTAACTACAGGACTGAAGATGATATTGAAAAAATTGATGCTGCTG
Organism: Halyomorpha halys; assembly: GCF_000696795.3. Lineage (NCBI taxonomy): Eukaryota > Metazoa > Arthropoda > Insecta > Hemiptera > Pentatomidae > Halyomorpha > Halyomorpha halys. The sequence continues at coordinate 600,153 of NW_027113783.1, read as the reverse complement.
GCAATCGGCAGCCCAATAGTGAAATTCTTGATCATGAAAGGAAACGTAAAATAGAAGTGAAATGCATTGAATTAGAAGAAGTTCTGGAACAGCAAGGGTAAGATCTAATTGTTTATTTTTAAAGAAAAATTGTTGCTAACTTCTACTGCATTTATTACTTTTTCTTAAGGTTTTTACTGGCACTACTTCTAGAAATGATATTAGTAATTTTATTGTAATTAAAAATAATTTAAGGAACACTCAGTTTTACTCGATCAATTGTCATATCATTGTTATCAGTAACTAATGTCTAAACTTACTGTTAACATCGTTGATTAATAAATAAGTAGTCTACTTCTACTTTTTTTGTTTCTAATATCCCATTTTGATATTTTTTATGTTCTTATGTATATCTGTTCATTTTTATCAAAGGTCTTTTATTGTATACCATTTTAAGAAAATGTTTTTAAATAGTTTTGAGACAATAAATGACAAGCTCTTTATAGTGTACCACTAAGTGATAAATATTTCATTCTTAGGCTTTGCCATATTGTGCAAGTAGTGTCTTAAGTTTGTATGTCCGAGCGTGTAATGTCTTTTTAGGAAAAGTTTTTCAAATCATTTTGACACAATAGATGACAAGCTCTTTATAGCATTCCACTAAGTGATAAAAAGTTCATTTTCAGTTGATTCGTGCTTTGCTATATTGTGCAAATATTGTTTTAAGTTTTTATGTTAAAGTGTAGGCTCAAATAATCTTATAATTCCAGGGAAAATTGTTAGCACTAATATCTCCTTATTTAAATACTGTACTGTTACTTACATATTAGTTTATCTGCATACACCCTTAGAAGATTATTAGTTTTTTTACAGTTCATTTATTTTTTAAACTTTATTTTGTTATGTATCACAGCTTCAGACAACAGGTTCTTTTAGAGCTTGGTTTTAAGTATGTTTCAAACAGGATTATTCCTGTAAATGTTAATATTTGAAAATTGCGTGCATCAAAATCGTGATATCTGTTCTATGGGCCACATGATTAAAGGTATTTTGATTAAAGTTAAGCATTGGTTAACTGTTGGTGGAATTATTACTGAGGAATGGATAATCCACCTCAACAGAATTTTCTGGCTGCTGTAAAGTAAATCTCTTTGGGCTTTGCCATATACTAGAAGTATATTTAGGTTTAGGAATGAACTAGTCCAAGCTCACCGTCAAAATGACAAAAAATAAAGAGTAATCATAATACTTAATTAAATTTAGTCCAATTTTGAGCATTACATACTTTTCGACCAATGTTGTTATAATGGAATAGCTATGTTATTATAGGCTTATCACAGTAATCATTTTTTACTTTATTAAAAATATATTATAATTCTTAAAAGCATATTTTTTTTTATCATTTAATAAATTCTTGTGTATCTAATTTTTTTAAAATATTTCTGCACCCTTATTTCTACTTCTGTGTTCATTCAAATGGAAACATAAATCAGCTTTTATAATTAATCATTTTATTTGATAATTTGTATTAGTGTGTATTCAATAAATTAAGAAGAACAATTTACATAATGTTATTGATTAATAAGAAACGGATATCTGGTGTAAATAATTAATCAATCCTCCACCAAAGCTCCTTGTTAATTGTTCCCTTTCATTATCAAAGCTGTTTTGCTATCCTGTGTTCAGGGTTTTCTAATTGAATATATTAGTGTGAGTAACTTTGCACATAGTTCTTTCAATAATTTTGTGTCGTAGTGTTTTATATTATATTTCTTACATCCAGATAAGTTAACCTTAAACCCACATAGGTTTACCTTATTCCTTTATTTATTGATTTTGTCTCGTGTATAGTTACCTCCAGGATGAGATTGATGCGAAGGTTGCTGCCTATCGGACGATGCTTATGGAAAATGATTCTAAGCTTGAAGATCAACCAAGAGATGAATATGGCAGGATAATGTGAGTGTTTCTTCTTTATTTTAATTAATTAAGTTGCCTTTACCCATTTTATTACAAATATTTCATTACTGTAAAATTTAAATTCTAATGTTTTTCTTCTTGATTCCATTGAATCCTCTTGTAGGTCAAGTCATAATTTTTCTATAAGTCTAGTATTGATTTCATAAGTTATTGATGACTAAATGTCCATAGTAACTGGGAGTAGGTAATTACCTGAAAATTGTTTAAAATAATCATAAGTTTTGTTTAATGTTTGGTATTCTATCTTTTGAAAAAATTATTTTAATAAAATATTTTTACATTATTTGTGTTAAGAAAGTAGCTAGATCATTATTTTCAATTCAGAACAATTTCACTATAATTTTAACACAACTTATCTTCATACTCCAAGTCATCCTTGAACTGAGCTCTCACACAGCCGTAACCTTTGACTATTCTAATGTTTAAGGCCATTAGTCATTGTTTGCCCAGCGTTTTAGTTTAAATCATGACGGTAAACTTAATTAAGACCATATTATTAGTGAAAATCCAAAAACATTTTAATTCAATATTTTTTTTTAAATGATTAATTTATTTTTTATTATTATTAATTTATGATTAATTCACAAAAAACAATTAATCCAAAAACTCATGGTCTAAAATGGATAGTTCATTATTAACCCTTATTTTTATTCTTAATATTTTTATCTTCTTAGCCATAAATCATGGTTATAGCTAAGTTAAAGACCCTCTACACTTGGAGCTATTTAAAAGAAACTGCTCAATATTTGAATTACTAACCTTTCAGCAGTGGTAAAAATCTATTTAATTGAAAGGAGACATGTTGTTACTGGTTACTGACTCATAGGTAGTCACCAGCATCTCAATATGTCATCACTAGGAACTTCAATAAAGGAAAAAGTATTCAGCTATATTCAACTTCAAACTTTCAGGGTACAAATGAAAGAGTCTGGACCAGATGTCTCGTTTTTGGACCAACTAACTTCTCCTACTCCATAGAAGTCCATATCCCGCTTCCTTAACACTCTCCTCCCAGGAAATGCGCGGTCTTCCTCTTGGCCTTCTTCCCTCCACCCGAGTCTCATATGGCTTCTTGGCAGTTCTTTCCTGGTCCATACTAAGAAGTTGTCCGAACCACCTTAGCTTGTGCTCCTCGAGGCTAATGCCAAATAAAATTTTTTAATTTAAATTTAAAATAAGTGCCATTTCAAGATCAGAGATGCTTGAGAAGTAAGAATAGTTAGTTAAGTAATTTCTGAAGGTTTACAGGAGAATATTAGTTTACTTTAATGTTAATCCTCTCTCACTTTTATAGATTATTTTGAAATTATATATTATTTTATAAAATTTAGGAATGAACTTTTGCTGTAACAATTCTTTAGTGATTAATTTTTTTTTTCAATTTACGGATGAATATATAAAGATCTTCGTATTATTTATCTTCTGGAACAACAATAATAATGATGCTCATCACAACAATAATTGATAATTAAACAATTAAATGATGTTCTTCCTTCCAGGAGACAAGTTTCTAACTATTGATTTTAATAATTTTTGAAAGTATGAATCAGTCACAGTGCATTAGTAACCAATTATGTGTATGAATTAAAAACTATTTTGTTCCTTGTTAGTAGCTCTGGTTATCGACGGCCTAACCAGTTGTTTAGTTGAATATCTTCTCTAGTAATGTCATTATTCATTTGCTCTTGTTTTATAAGTCTTATATGAAGTGTTATTTCTATCATTTTGTAACTGATGAGTTCATTGCTGATAAACACGTAAGTAACATTATTATTAATGAGAAATTGGTAACCCATTGACTTTGATCCATATACCCTGGAAAATCTACTTTTAGGGTAGGTTTATTGCTTTATTTTCTTTAGCCACTGAATGACTAATGCATAGATTATCGTGTGTTGGATGATAATAATCATTTCAGGATTTTATATTCAGGTCTTCATATTTTACTAAATTTTTTCTTTTTCTTTTTCATTTATTATTCAAAAATTGGTTAGTTAAAATGTTGTAGGTTCTTTCTCGAGTTTTGACAAAGCATTTTTGGCCTGATATTCCTGATGCAATGTCTAAGTGATCTATTTGAAAATTTCTGAGAGCATTAGGTTTAATTATCGTTTTAGAGGTGTTTAAAATATCTAATTTTAATGTACGCCTTTGATTATTTTCTATTTCTTTCTTACTAAGGTAAGGAAAGTATTGTGATTGGGTTAAATTTTTGTTGCAGACAAATTTTTACAACAGAGTTGTTTTCTTGGGGTACTTATGAACATGGTTTGTTTACCACATCCTACTATCTGTTCACTTATACATTTTGTTCATAAGTTTAACTTCTAATGATAATCATATTATTCTTTGAGTTGTTGGTTATGAAACCATTTGAAATACATGTTTATTTGGAAAGATAGGCTTTGTAACAGTTTCTGTATTGATTGAGTTATCATAAGCCCTAAATTTGTGATAAAATAAAATCCTACAATTCCATTACTGTTTCTTATAATGTCTTTTTAAGGCTTCTTATTGTTAGTCAAGAAAAGTGGTCTAAATTCTTTCAATTATCACTCTTGGTGTGGACATAATTTGGAAAAATATCGTGCCCTTGTGCATATTTTTCTTAATAGTTCATATGTATATGTTTAATAATTATACTTTTTTATGATTTGTTATACGGAAAAATTAACCTTTATGATTTGTGTGATCCCTTGCATAAGGCTCTCTTATTCTTCAGTTAATTCCACACATTATTATTAGAATCAACATTATAAAATAAAGATATAACAGTGAAATGCATTGGAGTGACAATATTTATAATAACAAATACAATGTAACCTTGAAATCGTTATAAAGAAAAAAAATCAATTAATAATACAATATATTTAACAATATTCATTTTGAAATTTCATATTTGATCTAAAATATAAAAAATTGGAGATGAAATAAAAAAAAAAATTGGGAGGGATCAACTTGAGGCTCTCTTTTTCTTCAGTTAATTCCACATACTATTAGCAGAATCAAAATTGTAAAATAAACATATAACAGTGAAATGTATTAGAGTGGCAAGATTTATTAGAGCAAATACAATGTAATCTAGAAATTGTTAAAAAGAAGAAAAAAATTAATAATACAATATATTTAATAATATTCATTGTGAAATTCCCTATTTGATCTAAAATATTAAAAATTGGAGATGAAATAAAAAAAAAAATTATTAGGGAACAACATGATTTATCAATTTAAGGATGAAATACACTGTTTGAAAACTATAAGTCTACTGAAGTTGTTGCTTCTTGGAATAGAAACGAACTATTCCTGTCATGGATGAAGAGATAGAACCAAAAATCATTTGAAATTTGGTTTTACTTTTAAAAAAAAATCTGATACTCATCTAAAATATAATTAATAATTTATACATAATTAATAATTTATTATTTGTTAATTATGAATCAGCACTAATAACACACACTCATACTTATTAGGGGTTAGAGAGACAAGGCGATACTGAGAATAATATTGAAATTTTTAAAGAAATAGCAATTTAAAAAAGTGAAAGATTTGTGGTATTTTTTATTTTATGGAAAACAAGAATTCAATTATTACTTAATTGACGAGTTCCAATTTTCAATTGAAGTTCTTTGAATTACAGTTGAATTCAAATATAGTATTTTATTTAAAAAGGCTTTAATAGGCAAAACCTTTTTACAGGTTTTCAAATATAGCAGCCTGATTTAATTAAAATATGTGTTTATTTAATAGACATCAATCAAAATGTTAAAAAAACTAGCAATAAAAATAAAGTTGTTTACAATAGATATTTCTTTATTTGTATTCAATTTTTGTGTAATTAAATACTTAGTTTATTAATAATTTTAATTTAATTCAATTTTCTTAGTGTTTTTTCTTTGAGCTCAAAACATTGTGTGACATTAGCAATGTCTTTGATAGTCTAATGAGTATTGTTAGGAATTGTGATTGTGACTACTGTTTTTATTGCTGTAAAACTATTGCCAATTTTATGCAATGCTTAAAGGCGGCAATAAAAACAATCATTTAGTGCAAACCTTTGAGATTCAATTTCATTCAGTTTATCAGTAACAAGTGTAGATAAGTGCATGATAAGAAGTGCCTGTCACAAATAGTGACTGTAATGTTATACCTGTTATGTTAACTAGAATATTTAATTTTTGTAACTATATAATTGCTTAATATATTTCATTTTATTATTGTGGGCCAATTGTTTTACATAATTTAAACCTTATGCAATTAAAAAAAGAATTAAATCTCCTGTTCTTTTATTGTTTCCATTGTTGAACATTTCTTTTCTGTATTTTTCATATGATAGGTATTTAAATTAAAGAAAGAAAAAGTAATTCAAAATTATAATTAATTTTAGTTATGTTATATTACTTCACTCGGCAAAGTGCATTAGGCAAGGGCACAGCAAATTACATACATCAGTTTTTATGATTAATTTTCATCTTCATTTTTTTGTATATAAGTTGTTGATTAAAAATTCATTGAAATCATATATTATATATATAAAGAGAACACGAACAAATGGAATTACATGAGTTATTTTGGGTATGGTGATATTCAAAATATTGAGATGTAGACCTAATGATGACGGCCATATACTTACTAGGTGATATGACAGATGCATACTATGCCAGATGTAGGCATTAAACAGAATGTACAGGCAGTACAGAAAGTGCGATGCACCTCTATATTAAAAATCATTGTTGAATTTCCAATATAAAAATTTATTCTTTCAGAAAAAAAATTATTAAAAATAATTATATAATGCTTCATACTTAATAATTATATCTCAAATAAATACAGATTTGCTAAAGATTCCTGATTTCTTAAAATGACTATCTTAGTACCCATTTTTATAATATAGCTAATTTCAGTTCCTCTGTTGATTTTTTTCTCCTTTTTTTTCATTATATTATCACTTTTCAGGGTGTCTTGGAAATGTGAATTAAAAATGTTCTGGGAATAAATAGACGAAGTAAATGGTCATAACTTATCAATCTTCGAAAGCTGACCATGTTGGTCCAACTAACTTTTTATCTCAGACTCTTAAAAACAATGGAAATTTTTTTTTTTTTTTAATATTTATTTATTGATATTTACAACTGTACATTATGGTACATTTAGTAAATCTGATCTAAGTTAAATTGGAGTGTTACAGGCGTGTAGAGAAACTACCCATTGGTAGCACTCTAATGACATTTTACATTAGCTGGTCTTGTGGCCATCTTTATTTCAGGCGCCTCGGAGGATTGTCAGGAATGGAAGAGGATGCAAGATTAGAAACTAGGGGGTTTGAGTGGTTAGAGAGTTTATAATGAAAGGAGTGATATCTGGTTCGGGCTAGATTGGTTATATATGGAACATTAAGGTCTTTATGTATGATTTTATTTGTGACAAAGTAAGGAGCATTGAGGATTTTACGAAGGATTTAGGATTGTAAGGATTGAATACAAGAGGAATTCGAAGGTTTAGTGGAGCCCCAAAGCTCAACTCCATATGTCCAGATTGGCCTTATTACAGTCATGTAGATCACCCTTTTGTAATGTGTTGGAAGTTTAGACCGTTTGTCTAGTAAGTGCTGTAATAGTCGAAATCGACATGCAGTTTCCTGTCTTTTCAGCCTGATGTGAGGATTCCAGGTTAATCGTTTGTCCAAATGTAGTCCAAGGTAGCGGATCTGTTATTGGATTCATGATATCTTACTGACACAAAAACCAAGTTGTATTCTATACTATTTATGGGGGAGGGAGGGTGGGGAGTGGAGTGGTCTTTTACTGGTAGTTATTTCTTTTTAGTAGTTATTTTTATATAATTATTTATTTTGAAATTGGAATAATATTCTCTAAAGTAACCGTTTAACAGTTATTTTAATATCACTACCCCCTACTTATAACATACCACATGGGCAGTTAGATTACTGCCTAGGTAGTCCATGTTTTAAATAAAAATGTTCTGTCTATTATTAGTATCTTTACCTAGGACAAAAGGTCATTGTTCTATGGAATTTCAATTTTATTGCTTTGAAATAGTTGGCATTCCTGAATCCTACCTCTCTTGAGTAAGACATTATCTTAGAGATTCAATATTATTGCCAGCCATGTAGCATTAGTAATTATAATTTAGGTAATTAAAACACTTTTTTTTTATCGTTACCTGAAAATATGACTACTTTTAATTTGTTTCGAAATCTCGTTCCCATGTAATATCAAAAAGGCGAAGAATATTTAGTCAATATTTATAATTTCGACGACCTAAAAATGATATGAATTTATTAATTTATTGTGATAGTGTTCTAATATCAAACTCAAATGCCTTCAGTATCGTGTCGGATTGAGAATTTAACTGAGCAGTATGAATTGAACTCTCAGTTTTTACTTTAGTGTAATATCTTTAGCAAAAGTGATTTAAAAGTTAATGATTTCGAAATTCCGACGGTGATAATTCGTGGTATAGGGAGGGGACTAGTCGTGTTTTAAAGATTTCAATGTGGGCATTGATTCTAGGTCTTTTGTTTTATATCATAATTTTCTATATAGCTAATAAAGTGCCGCCAGACGCATAGGCACACTGTTATTTTTTGGATAACCTGACTACTACAGAAATAGCCACGGATGCTGTGGATCACTTAGTTGTTTAGAACTGAATGTTCTAGGTATCTAGTCATAAACTCAGAAACAATTATACGCCGGAAACGGATAATCTTGATGATATTGCAAATAAAAGTAGCTTAGTTGAATTATATATTCTACGTGTTCAGTGTAATTTAAAATAAATAACGATTTTCCGTGAAATTTGACGTAGAACAGAATTATGGATTAAAAAATTGGCGTTCTCATTTATAAAAACGATGTTAGTGAGGATTGCTTACATTTGCGAATAGTCAATTCTCCCATTTTAAATATGTCAGCAGTAGTATAATTTGAGGAAAATTTTGCAGCCACCATCTTTAGATATTCTATTTAAATTACTAAAATATATTCTAAAGAACCTTTAGGCAAGAGCAATCATATTTATTGTGTATTACAGATTACAAATAGAAAAAAATCATGAAATAAAATGGTTCAAACTTTTACAAGATATTATAATTTATTGTGAAATTTTGCCGTCGTCTTAAAGTGTCGCCAGGAGTGGGCTTCTCTCTTTTCCCTACTTCGCTACGCCACTGTATGTATGTTACTTTTAGGATTGAACACTGATAATTTCTGTAGCGAAAGTAGCAGATTAAATTTACGAAACTTTAATCTATACTATGCCTTCAACTTCTCTCAAACTTTATTCTAGACTATGCCTTCAACTTTCCTCGAAGTTTTTGTAGACTATACCTTTTACTTCCCCCAAATTTTAGACCACATTTGACTAGCCGTTTTCGAAATGCACGTGTGTCAAGAAAATTATATCTGCACGTGTGGAAGAAAAAGTAGTATTTATGTGGTATCTGATAAATTGATGATAAAGTATTTTTGTGCGAATCTTCCGCTTTTCTCCAAATTTAGGCCGAATCGCACGATCCCTTTTCGAAATAGATCTGGACTTGCATAAGTAAAAGTACTGGAATGGAAAAAATAATGTGGGATGAACTAGATAGTAGGACTATCGCTGAAAATTTAATCCCACACTGGTTTAAAGAGTTACTTTTGCAACTGGGGAAGTGAGCGTCTCCTTTGTTACTTCATGTCTGCAACTTTGATTCCCCACTGGACGGGTTCATTTTTATTCGTGGTGGTCCCGCGGAATGAAAACTCCACCCTCACTCAGATTGCAATAGGTTGATTACCTATCGGATAACCGTTCTCTTTCATTATTTTCACTTACAAATGCTAAAAACCCCTTTCTGGGGTTTTTTACAGCTTTATTTCAACAACGGCTCGTCCGATAGATATCCTCAAACGGTAAATCATAATAAATGATATTAAAATATAGATAATTACTTACCAATGGAAATTTCCGGAGATATTTTTTCAGAAGAAAATAAGATGATGCAAGTGCGAAAATTTAATGTTTGTTAACTGAAATATTTATGTTGATATCGTGTTGTAGTTCTTTAATGTTATGTATTAATTCCTGATCATATTATAAATCAAGAAAGTGATGACTCAATAGCATTTTTCTCATTAATTTAGCGAATGCAATTAATATCAAGAATTTTATATTTACTTATATTAAAAACTCTTATCCGTAATAGTTCTAACCACATTGTTAGGGATAAACGAGGCTGTAATGTATGATAAACAACACTGGATATCGTTTATAGCGACCTCCCAGGAATCAGACATATTAGGTCACTATAGCCGATCGTCGTCATTATCGATCACAAATCATGTAAATGTGAATAGGTATTTAAAAAAAATCAATTTTTGCTACCAAACACGAATAAATAGCTTTATATGGATGTTGATTTACAATTTTTTTTTTTTTTTTAATATTGAACATACCTGGTAATTCTGCATAGATTCATGGGAAAAAATGAGGTTCCTCCTCTGCATCAAATTCATCTAGTTCTTGTAATTGTTCCTCACTTTGATTTCTCGTCACACCATAAAGTTCAAAACTCAGAGAGGGAAATATCGCGGCTTCTTTGGATTTGAAACCATTACAGAAATAGCTCACCGATTTCTTCAAGGGTAGGTTAACGGTGTTTCTTGAATTTTAAGGAATCCCCTTTTCTACAAGATCACGAATCAAGGTTCTATGTTTCCAAATCGAAGATATGGTGAAGTGACTTTCATTCAATGTCTAAGCCGAGCTAGTCTCATTATTTTCATTAACGAATAAATTGTGAAACTTCTTAAAATAAAAAAGTAAAAGAAAGTTTTATAAGTTATGATGCCAATTACTCCCTGTGTGAATGAATCTCCGCTCCCTTCAAAACATGGTTTTAAAGTTGAAGAAACACAAATGTTTTTATAGTTGGATGAGTCGTTTTAGCCGACCAATCGTTATAAATGTGGAGGCTATATCCGTTAATAAATATATTAGTAAGGTTCTCCAAAATATACAATAGCTTGGAAATATTTGATATATATAAGTAAGGCGTAGATATATCCGAGGTCGTTATAAAGGATATCTGGCGTATTTAAGTTCTTACTGGATTGAACGTTAAAATTATATTTCATGCATCATATCTGTGATTGTCTTTACCATGCTGTGTTAATAAATTGTTACTTTTGTTTTAAAAACTGGTTTACCAAAAGAAATAAACAATAATGTTGAGGCTTATGTTTTCTTTGAATACTTTTAGCCTCGGTACCAACTTAGTGCCTCGAAATCTGCCGATATGAATCCAAGGACTAAGATGTATGTGTACAGAAGATATGAAGCCTGGAGCTTATACCCTCCGGATTTGGCGGCATTGAATAGGCGTCGGTGGCAATGGGAAGATGGGGGCGGTCCGGTGCTGCGCGGTTCCCGTTTACCCAATCGACCCCTCAGTTCGGGGCCACCCTCGCTGTGCTTAGGGCCCCCGGCCCTCCTCAGTGCCTCGTCGGTACAACCAAGTCTTCCAATACTAGTCTTCCAAATATACATTTATATATATATTTAGCAGATATTTTTATATATTAGATTAAGTTAGCAAGTTACGGTGACAATAATGTACCAAGAAATGGGATGTAAGAAAGGGTCGGAGAAGCGTTCGCTATGGGGGCTGGCGCTACGGGACGTGTGGGGTCAGGAAGTGCTGACCAGAAGTTGCTGTCCTTGTAGGGCTATATCCTTAGCGGAGTTGAGGGTCTGCCTCCTCCCGTCCTACAGGAGGTCCAGGATGCGCTCTGTCGTCAGGTAAAGGATAGTCATCAGTGAAGGTTATATTTACTTCTCTTCTTACCTTGTATCTTGTTTATATTCTTAGGATATTACTTAAGCCTCTAGTATATTCCATTATCTCTAGTTTGCAATTACTAATGATTTAGAGATCTCATTGATTGTTCGTCTGTTTAAATTAATCGCCTAACGTCAGGAAAGTGTATACACTGACTATTGCTTTTTTTTTCCAGTTATTGTCATTTTTATTGGGTTAACCATTAGAGCAGATAATATCTATATTAAAACGTGATTCTATCATAACCCAAATAAAAATTATGTTAGCTACTTCGGTCTCTAGTTGAATTATTGCCTTGAAAGACCCCAGCTTTCACTGGGTCAAGACCACTTTTTTCATGTGTACTTTAGTCTTTATCCATGTTGAGATAATGAATGAACGCCAGGCGCCCAGACACACTATTATAATTGAGATAACCTAACAACCTGAGAAATAGCCACTGTCGCTGTGGATTACTGTTACAGGTTGTTTAGAATTGAATGTACAAGGTATCTAGTCATTAACTCTGAAGACATTATGCGCTAGGAATCGCTAATCTTAATAATAATTAAGTTATTCTATTATAACCCAGATAAAAAGTATGATTCCTACTTTGACCTCTAGTTGAAGTCCATCTCGGTGGGCTCTTCCACTGAGTCCATCCATGTATACTTTAGTTCATGTCCACGAAATTCGAACCCATTATTTCCATATAGGAATATCATTTCTGTTTTTGCTGGCAAGTTCTTAACCATCTCGCTAATCAATGTGGTTTTAGTAGGTATGTTTTATTTATTTATTCCACAGAACTAGCTCCAAATTTAGGCCTCTATATGTTATTTATCATAAATTATTGCCATTTTTAAAAAATAAAATTGTTGAATGCTTCTTCTATTTACGAAAGCATGGTTCTTATCAACTTGAAGACTGAGTTGATCTATTTTTGTATATTTACTGTTTCGAATTAGTGGTAATATTTTATTTCAAAATCCATCCTTATTTATTAATTTAAATATTCCTGCTTGCATATATTAAACGATGAATGATGTATCTCCAGCGAGATCAAATTTCTGTTGTTGATCACTAAATAAAGTAAAATTCGACGAAAATCAGCCTTAGTATGCAATAGATATACAACAAAATAGAAATGTTTTATTTGTATGCCTTATTAACGGGACATGATGTTCAAGGGCTCTACCTTTAAGCTTTTTAGTGGAAACCTGTTAGTACAAGAGCCGGGAAGAAAAAAAAGGCAGATATAGATTTCTCAAAATAAATTAACTAGCTACTAATCTTTCAGTAGATTTTTATGAAATATTGCTTTTTAAAATGATATATTTCGAGAACTATTGAACGTAAATAGCACTATTAGGGCTTACAGTTTAGCTGATTGACTATACTTTCAATGATGTTCTCTTAGATTTTCTATTGTTGTTGGTAGTTTTAAAGATATAGAGCTCCGAATGAAAAATTAATTATTTTTAACGTTTTTAAAAAGCCGCCATTTTTTATTCCCCCTACGTATACTTAGCAGACTCATCAATTTAGACTAGTAACTAAACATAGTTTTCATTGAAGTAATCAAAAATTGGGGTGAGATAACTGACTTTTTCTCCTCTTGGGCTCGGGGATTGTATGTTATATTATATCACAAATTTGTTGGTTTAAATTCATTTTTTTTTTCAGCCTGTTGATAGATTGCGGTAATGGAACTTTTTGATAAATAATCTTTAATAAGATTTATTGAGTAAAAATTTGACGGTCGAGCGTGATTTTAGCGAAATAGCCTCCTTGCACAAACGTTGGTCTAGCTGTAATTATTTTCTTAGTACTGCAACTCCGATCCTTCATGGGTTGTGTATATATTTTTAAAGATTTTTATAGTTGATCGTGATATCTCATACGATTGATTTTTTTTTTCATTGTTCTTGTGTAAACTTTATTATATTACTTCTTTTTCTTTTGTTTACTCTTTATTGTATTAAGTAAAGAAATAGGTACTTAAATATTCATTGTTATGCGCAAAACCGTAGAATGGTTATAAATAAAGCTACGGTCATATATTGCTCATATGATGAAAGAAACACAACTCCCAATTTAGATGGTAATCCCCATCATCTCATCATCTCCAAGCTCAGCCAGTTTCCAATAGACTACAGGTCTACCAGCAACATGTGTTACAGGAAACTCTAACTTCTACATCAAACTTAGTCTGTTTCCAACAACTGTTTTCACACACACAAAAAAATTATGTGTTGTATCCCATTCATTTCTGATGAGTAGTAGTATGTTTATTTCATTTTTAATATATCTTTTTTTTTTAAATATTTTTTACTCCGAATTTTTATTACTTTTAAAACTCGTTCTTAAAAGTAATCTTAGATGTTCTCATTTTTTTGTTTATTTCTCAACTGAGGTGGTAGCTGGAAAAAATGAGTGTTCTAGGTCAAAAGTGCTATTTTCCTTCATTTAAGCCACCCATCTCTTCACCCACCCTCAACCAGCAACCCCTACTCTCCATCATTAAACATTTGTTGATTTTTTAAAAATATATTTTTTTTTTTCGGCCAAGACTCCCATTGGAGGAGTCCTATACTGCAAAGAATTTTTTAAACTGTGTACTATTTATATTTAAAGTAAATTCAGCATTTAATTGTAATTATAATGAGAATAATCCGATATCGAAGATATAAACATTATTTTCAACAATTCACCTTCCATATTCATATTTCCATTTACACCTAAAATAGAAAAAATTATTTTCATAATTGGGGGTTTACACATGAAAATAAAAGTTTGTTTGGTGGAAATGTTTTTCCGATAATTGTATTCCTTGTAGATTTTCGGAATGAAGTGTTTACATGGTTCATATTAAATTACGATTTGTGGCAGTTTTCCTGCATGATGTGCATTTAATAATGGACGAACAAAAGCCGGTAGAAATTAAAAAACCTTTCTTACTTTTGTGCAGAAAAAAAAAATAGGTCTTACAGGAAAGGTTCATTTTTATATAAACGAATTGAGGCATGGAAATGGCAAAGACTGTGCCAGAAATACATAAAATGAAATTTTGAACGAATGGCAGTCTTTTTGCTTTATTAAGGAGACAGATACATTATATTATGGAAATAGTAATTCTACTTTTTATTAGCAGATTATTATGATGTTAACTAATTCACCGAAGTTTAATCTTTTTTATACTTTATCCTGGGAAAATAAAATAATACAAAATTAAAAAATCTCGACGTAATGTGTTTCACTTGTAAGTCAACGATATCTAAAAATATAATTGATTAGCCCATTTAATCGACTTAAGTATAATAGCCTGTAATTGAAAATTTTAAACTTGGATAAATCAAATCAAGGCCTTCTTGATACAAATATGTTAGGGGTCTAAATGTTTGAGAAAAAAAAAGAAAGTTTTGTTTTAAATCAATTAACTATTCTCAAATAAGAAATTAATATATAATGCATTAATGAACTAATTAAAATCTATAATGATTCTATACGTCTATAGTTTTGAAATCTGAAAATGTCAAGTTCCAGTCTCTCCGATGTGGAAGTATTTGTCATTTGGAGATGGTGAAGGAATTATTGGAGGGATTTTCTTCAGTATGAGCCCTTTGTGGCAGAAGCCGCTTACTTCAAGTGGTCTTTAGGTGCTATGAGGATTCTAGCCCTGCAAAGGGAAGCTTATGAGCTTTACCAGTCACAGATTTCTTTTTGTATCTTTTTCAAAGGGGTTGTTCTAATATCTGTTCCTAGATTTGAAACTTTACAGAGATTAAGATTGAAAATTCGTTTTCAGGTCATGACTTCATGATGTTAATTCTTAGCTCAAAATATGCATCTTGATTGGTAAGTCATTCATTCCTGTAGTTTTGTTTTATTTATAACGGCATTTATTTCCGAAATTTATAGTTTTAAGATTTTTTTTCGTATAAAGCCTTCTGTTGACCAGGATTCGACGGAATTTCTTCCGAAAAATTAAAGGATAACAATTTATCAGAAAACGTATAATTTAAATGTTTTTTTTAAATTCTACTGATATATCCTAAAAAACCTTCTTTTTTTTTTTAAATTATTCCTTAACATTTATAATTGTATTTCTCACATCACACTGGTCTTCAAGGAATAGGTTGTGGACAAACTGATAGTGGGTGGGCATAAATAAAGCCTAATGGAACCAGCTCTACCCGTTTCAAAACATTCACCTTATCTAGTTGAATAATTAAAAAACCGCCGAGCCCCTCATTCAGTCTTCACATTCTTACAAAAAGGAATCGGAAAGAACTAACGTAGCAACATGTGATAAGTATCCCGTGACAACCATGATGGCGTTGTGGAGAAGCATAATAATGTTCGACCCGTGCCTAATTCGTGCGCTATCTAAAAATTGGTTCATTTTTGGGATTTAAAAAAACCATCTGTCCGTGCTTATATAACAATATTTTGGGTTAAAGACATATATTCACTAAATCATAGAAATATATTAACTAATTCGTAGATTTTACTTCTCAAATTACACAGTGACGTTGCAAAAATGTTGATAACAATGTGAGCTCAAAATCTACAAAAATACTGTATTAAAATATGTTTAGTCTGTTCGTTTATAAACATATAACTTTTTTTTCAACGAATGGCTTATTAAGTTACATTGTTAAACATCCATTTATTTACGGCCTAACTGTGAGCCCGCGTCAACGGGTACAATTCAGGGTTTATATGTAAGTTTATGGATAGCTGAATCTTTACTGTAAAGTGTGACAACGTAATTACTTATTACTTAGTGATTGTCGTTATAAAGTATGCAGGTTAATTTTGATTGTTGAATAGAATTTTTTGATAATATTGTATTGTTTATATTTCGAATGAATTAAAGAGAAGAAGGAAAAATATCTAATTAATATATATTTATTTTAAAAAAAGTTATAACATTTAACGAAAATCTTCGATCAAATTTTAAAATTTTACATTCGGCATTTCAGAAATTTAGTAAGATATTGATTTTGGAGTACAAACAACAATAAAATAAACGGTAAGTAGTTTTCATTAGGTTTTGATAGATTGGATGAGTTTGCAAATTTCTTCTAAGAAGGTTTGGCAGCATTCGCAAAACCTAATACTCTCTAATTGTTTTCTGCGATGTATGTGTACCCTTAGAATTGAAAATTTTCACTAACATTTCACGTTTTAGACATTAAGAAACAAATTTGATTTCATGTCTATTTGTATATTGTAACATTTCTGTTCGGGCTTGAACAAAAAGGTTTGCAAGCTCTCTTTTTGCTATTATTTATTCATGAGCCATGCGGTACCGCCCTTAGCGACCAGCTGGGCTTAATAAGAATTAATTGTGATATAGTCCCCCCCCCTACATTCATCCCCTATGGCGTGGGGTCAGGCATGCAACTGTGCTGAGACTTTGTTGTTAGTGACAGCCGGACCTGCCATGTTGCTGGAGAGAGCTTCTTTAGAGAGGTTTCCTTATATCCCTTCTTCCCCCGAATCTCCAGCATCTAGCTCATTTCTCTTGTAAGTTGGCTGCACTAAGTTATTTAGATAGGACTTATTCATTAACTTTTTAAGCATAATTTTATATCATTATAAATATGTAATGATAGCGAAACACTTTTTTATTTTTTGTAACTTACTGTTCTAATAAATATTTAATTTGAATTATCAACCATTAAGTAATAATTTGTTGTGTTTTTTTTTTTACATTAAATTACTGATTAATTGTCATTTAATGATTATAGATTGGTTTACTTACTTCAAAAACAATTTACTCTTCATTGTTCCAATTTTACGATTTGTTTTATGACCAACCTTGATCGTGTTTACTTGAATTTTAACTCTTAAGTAATCACTAGGTGGTGATATTTTTCATTGTAGAAGCATTTTAGTTTTTTTTTTTTCAATATGATCCATACGAGTAGCGTTTTGCTTTGGAATTTAATTCTGTCATAATTATGGATGATGGACAGTCGAATGTATATGGCATATCAGTTTTATAAACTGTAAGAAAAAAGTATAATTGAATTTTTTTATTATTACAAGTCGACGTTTTTTCCCAAACACCAGAGTTAAAATAGATCAAAGAGATGGATTACACTAGCTACAAGATGTACGGGAAGTTATAGTGTAGTTTTCTGTCATGTTTCTTCTTCCGTAATCCACATTCCTAGAATAAGATTAATTACTAGTAATTAAATTCTTAATAAATAACAAAATATAGGCGCCTTTTTATTACAGCATAATGTTTTAATAATAATTAGCTCTAGCTTAACATATACCATACAAACTAACTAAATTAATACGAATCTGAATTTTCATATTACCATTGCTAGAGATCATTTTCTCTGTATTATTATCTTAGGAATCTATTATTTCCTGAGAGTATATGCAGTTAGTTTTAAAAAATCATTAAACTAGAGGTCCAGACGTATTATATTTATATCTGGAAGGTTTTAAACAAATTTTGAAAATTTGCTCTTTTTTTTTTTTTTTTTTTTTAGTGTAATCTGTTATGGCTAATGATTTTTTTGTTTTTCAGCTCCCTGTATTTGTATTTTTATTATTATTTTGAAGCTAGCGGAAGTTGAAATAATGTGGTGGGAAGTCCAGATAATTTAGTTAGGTTGATTCATACTGCTCAAAAAATGCAATCTTTATCCTCTTATAGAAAATTTAAAAAAAAAATTGTCAAACTTTTTGTTTGTGTTTCCGGGGAAAATAAAGTTTTTGAGTTGAAAACAATATTCAGCGCATAAAGGACATAAGTAATAAAATTTTCTTAACTTTTAAAAAACATTTCATCGAAACTACCCCATTTTTGTCCCCAATTGACTGAACTACGCATATATATTGTAGTTTACGAGACAAACATTTTTACTCTAGAAAAAAAAATTTATGTTTATCAACTTGTATCAAGTCTGAGATATATTTATCGTTTTGCTTCTTACCATATTTTCCATCATTAGAAAATCTCTTTTAAAAAATTATTTTATATATTTTTTATGCATAAATTTTATTATTTTATAAACCGCCTAATAAATCTGCTGTTTGTGAAGTATATTTTCTTCTTGGTCATCGTTATTTTTCTACTTTGAGGATTTATTATACAAAGATAAATATCAATTCGTAAAATGAAATTACGTTTTTCATCTATTTGTATGTACACGTAATGTTGCAAACTCTGGATCTAATGAATTTCTAGCCTTACTGAGATTAGAAACTTGCTCAGTAGTTTTTACACTTTTTTCCATTTACTAATTCCGGATTATCGTTGCGTATTAAAAGCCACTAATACTACGAAGCCATGTGTCACTTGCAGCTTTGATTATTGAGAACAGACACCATAGAGGAAGCAGCTGTTTCGACCCTCTCCCCCCCCCCCCCACATTATTGATCCGTTCTGCTCTTCTGGAACATAGGCCCTTTTTTTATTTGATGCAGCTGTGTGTCCAACTTTATGTTGGTACACCTGATACCTGCAGGAATTACGTTGTTAGGGTGTTAATTGACCACTGACAATCATTATAGAGCGACAAACTTGAGCAGAGAAATACGTATTATATTTTATAAACCATCTTCGGCCACTCGATGTCATATTCTTATAGAATAGACATTGCTTGCGGCGGTTGTACATAAAGTCTAGATAGGGTAATCCAACTGCACTGTGGTGCAGCGGAAGGCTTCACATTACATCAGAAGTAGGATAAAGATGTCTAGACCCATGGATTATGGCTATTAAGGGTTATCAGGTACACGAAGACATATATTTCATACCCCGAAGTAGACCGTCCATGGACCCGACTATTTCGACTATATTTTTAGTGAGGGGAAATCGTGAAAATACGTCCATAGATAATGTTTTGATGAGACTCTCGATTACGAAATAGATGGTTTTATAATTAAATATGCAATTAACTAGAGTTAATTAATTCTGATTTCCGGGAAGTGAGCGATCATGAGTGAGTTGCTGAAAGATTGGCATATGGGAACAAGACCCAGCTGATTTCTGATCAATGGATGTGCATCAATAGCTCCTGATGGCCTATAACGGCCATCCACAGTCCAAAACATATGCAACTACACGATAATTTATTTTATATAATTCAATTAATACCAAATCTAATCATTGTTTTTTCAACCTTTTAGCAAAAACTGATAAAAATTGGCTGCTTTTGATTATCATTGTAATTTTACAATGAAGTGTCTTTTTGAAAATGAAAAAAAAAAAATTTTTCCCAATAGTTTTATTTCTGAAAACTAATTAAATTCTTACTTGTGCTTTTTTTCACTCTACATATTTTTCTGCTAGACATTTATTGAAAATGCTCATGTTTCGTCACTTGAATATTATTTACGTTATAAAAATACTAAAAATCATACAGGAATAAACAAGCAGTATTTCTCTTATTAGTTCTGATATCACTTAAAAATTAAATACAGCAGATCTAAGTTAATCAATGTAAAGAACATATAACCAAAATCATGTAACCAGTATCTGACATTCGAGCGTGATTCTGACCAAATCACCTCCTTGCACAACTGTTGATCTAGTAACAGTACTTACAAACTACTGCAACCCTGACCCATCATGGATTGTAGTGGTACAGATTTTTTTTTTTTTTTTTTTAATTTAACCACAATTAAAAATTGAAACAATTCATTCACTGTCAAAACATATCTCCATTGTATACAAACCTAGATCTAAGGGTAGGCACGACATGCAATATGGAAGCTGATCCCATCCCTACCTGACAGATTTTAGTGGGTAACCTTGTCAATCTATAGACCTTGATAGTTCCTGGCTTGTTTTATGCAGAGCTGTGCTAAATTTAGTTATAAATAAAACTATAACTAAAGTGTCATGGATACAACTTTTAGTTATGAATGGTTCATCAATAAATCAACATTGTATCCATGGCAATGTAGTTAAGTTTAATATAACTAATTTTTCTCTGGCTCTGGTTTTATGCAACAGCACAGCAAAAAGTCACCTAGCTATACTTGAATACAAGTATGGGCAACAGCACAGCAAAAAGTCACCTAGCTATACTTGAATACAAGTATGGGCAACAGCACAGCAAAAAGCTATTATTCCATAAAACTATGATTTTTAAAAGAGCTTCTCTAAAACATTATCCTAGTTTGTATTGATAATGGAAATTCATCTAAAACAAATGTATTCCAGATAAGGATTAAAAAAAAAAAAAAATGCCTCACATGTACTAATATTATTTCTGGGGGATAACAAGATGGTAGCACTAATACAAGTCAGAACATGGGAAAAATAGGTTAAGTGTTTTTGATGCTTTAGAACATTTTGGACTTTTCCTGGATTACTTCTTTAATATACTCTGTTTTTATGGAAGAATCTTTTATTTTTGATTTTATTTATTTTAACCCAGCCTAATCATTCAGTCATAGTGGCTTCAGCCTGTGGTGGGGTGACACCACTTGCAATAAATATTATTTATTTAAATTTTTTATTATTGTAATTAGTTCAAGGAAGAATTTAGTTTGGGAACAGTAATCTGGGTGAAATGTGACGCAGTCCAGTGCTTAGTTGAGCACCTTGTTCTCGTACCTTTACTTCCTCTTTTGCTTTAATAAGGCTTATCTTGCTTTTTAATTCTGCAGTGCTACCTTGTTTCCATCGGTTTTCCTGTCACTTCTCAGTTCTTACATTATTATGCTGTTTTTCCCTTTCTTTTTTTCAGTTCTTAACATTAGGCTATTTCCTCTCCATACCACATCTATGCCAGATCCTTATAGAAAAACCATATCAATTTTCTTATTTTTTTTATTATATTCTTAATCATAAATTATCCTAACATTAATTGGCATTTTTTATAAGTTTTTTTAAATCCACCATCTGTTTCAGTGTTCGTGAAACTCATCAGATTGCTGCTGCTCAACAAGAGAAGAATGCTAGACTGCGTGAAGCTTTTGGCATAACTGAGCACTTTGATGAAAGCAGGAATGGGAGCGAGGCACAAGTTGATTCTAAGAAATATCCAATCCTTCATTCACCATCTCCCTCGCCTCCCAGGTAGCTTTATTTGTTGTTTATTATATTAATTGTTGTATATAATTATTTAAGTTTATCTCTCAATAGTTAAATGGTACTGAATAGGCAGTCTGAAATTATATCAGAGTTGTATGAATCTTTCCCATCTGGATGAGGGCATTCAGCTCCTCTTTCTAATACAGACTAGTCTCTCAACCTATCATGCTTGCCCTTGCATATTGTTAGAAATTCAAAGATATTTTATACATGTTGTTTTTCTAGGAAACCCATTCACTTTTTTTTTAATCTTTTGTACTTGAAGAAGAAAGAGAAAACAATGCAATTTGAAAATAAAGTTTATTTAACTAACTTCAAAGATTCTATTAAATGTACTAGATGCGACATCACTTACATTTATAAATTTATTGTTCTTTGTAATCTATCTTTCTGTAAATTTTATAAATATATCCAACAAAATTAATTAATGCACTTTAAATTAGCTCGTGGGATTGGAATATTTAATGTGATATTTTTTTAGAAGACTAGAAAAAATTTTCATAGTAACTCGACTGATCCATATAATATATATGGCGATTCATCCTGGCCAGACCTGTCCCACTAAGGCCTACAGGGAGCGACGGTCTTATATCACTTTTGAAATATTTGCTTTAACAGGAAGAGAAGACTTAAGATAGTTTAATCGAGTAATATTTAAAAAGTTCCTGAAATTGGAAAATGGCATGAAACCCTTCTCTTCTGCACTCCGTGGTAGCCTTACTTATCTGACTTTTCAAACAGAATTATAGCAAGTAGGTTGTTCGATGTACAGCATGTCACAATCTCACAAGAAGAGATCATAACAGACACACAAAAAAAAAGCAATACTTCCCTCCAGGACTTGCCCCACTAAGATCCCCATGTAGCAATGTTTCTATATCACTTTTTAAATATTTACTTATAACAGGAAGAGGAGACTTAAGATATTTTAATTGAGCAATATTTAAAAAGTGCCTTAAATTGGAAAAAGACATGAATTAATAATTAATAGAAATAATAACCCTTACCAGTTTGTAATAATAATGTCAATACTGAATTTTCTGATCATTTTAAATAATAATTATAAATATATTTATTTCAGAAAGCCTGGAGGAGAATCAAAAAAAGAAAAAAAGAAGAAACAAAAGAAGCATAAACGAGACAGGTACTAAATATCATAGAATCTTATAGACTAATAGTAGTTAGCTTGCTGGAAGTAATACCTCCATTTTCTGTTTCACGTAGTACACTTTAAAGGATAAATAAAGTCATCATGTTCAGGTAAGATACGCAAACAATGCGTATGACATAATGTACATATTGTAACGACTCAAGACATTCAATTCATCATCAGTTAACCGATTTGATCACCTTTTCGATGAATGGAGATAAATACTATTAGTTTTTTTATCATTCTATACTGCAAAGTTCAGCTTTTTGTCCTATTTGATGTGTTTATTAAGTAGTATTCCCTTTAAACTATTCTTTCCCTATTTTTCATTCGGTTTTAATTTGAAAATTAACCCTCTTAACCAGCTGGAATCAGAGCTGTTTTTATAGTAAAATTGATAACCATAATAGTTTTGTGGTCTTTCATTTGTCATTTTAGTTTCAGGCCCAAAATAAGGTGGGTAACTATTTAATGTATTAAAATTTTAAAAAATATTGATTTTGTAAAAATAAAAAAAATCATTATTATATTTAAATCTTCCACTGTAGTTTATCACAAATTTTGTTTTAAAATTAATTCTGAACTTATTTATATTTTATTCTATTATAAAATATATTTATTTATTAGTGTGGGCCTGTTATATTGTCTGTCTGTTTTATTTTCAAATAGAATAAAATTACAAATGAGTTTGGAAATAACTTAAAATAAGTAACTCAAATGATAATGTTAAGTTAACAAAAAATTTACATCCCAAAATCATATTAATAGTGTACAATTTTATGGATTTCCCATTATTTCTTGGTAACAGTTACCCACCCGCCTTAGTTTGTTCTTGTGACTATGCATTATCTTAATAATTAAATTTTCTAAAACTAATCTGTAAACTAATCTACTTGTAGTTTAAATTTATAATAGGAGTTTAAAAATATCATAACTAAATTTATACGCTGGTTCGGAGGTCCATGAGAGTTTCAGACATTAACTTTATTTTTGTAGTATTTATTTGCAAAATTATTTTTTATGAGGTTATTAACGATAGATAATTTTGTTTGCCATGACCGACCTTGCCTGATTAATACTGTAAGTATAATTATATTATGAGCATTTTTGTTTGAATCCTCAATTTTCTTATAGATTTTCATTGCTGTTTTTATGTTGTACATTCTGTAATTTTATTTAAATTTATTATTTTGTTTCCTCACATTTTTTAATTTTGTTTTGGTGAAGGAAGGAAAGGTTGTAGATTTGTTTGTTGTGTGTAGGTGTTATTTCTGTTGTGTTCATTCATGTTTTAATTATGATTTTTAGTTGTAAACGGCCGTAAGCTGAATTAGCTGAGGTTTTTATTTTTTAATAACATAAATTTTCTATTTATGATGTTTAGAACTGAATCTCCAAGGGTGAAAAAGAAGTCAAAAGAGAAGGAAAAGTCGAGGAAAAAGAAAAAGAGAAAAAAGAGGCAATCGTCCTCAAGTTCAAGCGATGACAGCAGTTCAGAATCTGAATATGACAGGTTAGTTGCGATAGTTCTTTTTCATTTACACTTACTTTAAGGGGAGATTTTTAATTTAATCCCAATTTAAAGTTAAGGGAATAAGTTGTCAAGGCAAATAAAGAGATCTCCAACTTTATCAGAATCCTTGTTTAGTCATATGTACATTGATCATAAGATTTTGTCTCTTTCTAAACAATGTTAGATTTTCTTAATAGTCCATCATATCTTATAAATCTTTTTCTTCATAATCCTGCCTTTTCTACCATAAGATAGAGCTTGCATGTAGAACTGGATCCATAATCCTCGATCTTGTTATGTTTATTCTCATCCATTCTCTCCTGTTGAATGCTTCCTTGACTGCACCGTCCTAAAAAGAAAGAATTCAGGTTGATTTTTTTCATTTCAATGTAATTAAATACTTGTGAGTGCTATAAATAAATAAGACTGTTAATTTATTTTGCAATTTTCTTTTATCAACTGGAACAAGCTGATGATATTTTTTTTTATATTGTTTTGGATATGTTATATATTATGTTGGAAATGTTTTGGATTTGTTTTTAATTGTTATATTGCCCCTTGGCCCTCATAATTTTTTTTCATCATTTAATTGAATTTTGTACTTTGCCCTTCATATTTGTTATGGTTTTAAATAGGTACCTCCTTCCTTACAAAGAAATTTTGTTTTCTATTCTCTTTTTGGTACTTTTTCCATCTGGAAACAATAAAATATAATCTAGATATAATCTTTTTGTAATAGCGTGGTATAAATAAAAAGTTAACCAAGTTGGTACTTTTGTTTCAGTGATGAAAGCAGTGGTCATGACAAGAAGAAGCAACATAAAAAAAAAGTCAATGGGAAAGGTGACGGAAAAGAAATGGTGAGTGATGTGTATATGAAATGTTTTTCCCAGCATTTTGAAATACTTCCCCTTAATTTTTTGGTTTTGTTTTGTTAAATTTCATGTTACTCTTCTAAAATAAACTTTTTATCAGTTGTCAATTTTTTCTGTTTGTTATTGTATTTTAATAATAAAGATTAAAGTATAAATTTTGTTTATATTTTAATCGATTTTATATTTATCTTTAAACTGAATTTGTTTTTTTATTACCAACAAATTTGTCTTATTTCTTTGATTTTTGATTAAAAGGATAACTATTTATGAAATAAATTATTAATCAATCCTGGAATATTTATTCATGAGTAATTGTCTAATCTGTTCCTGTTTTAAATATATGTGGTAAAATTCATTTTAGAGTAATGTGAAATATAATTAATTTTAATTTTTGAAATATAAATGACATTATTTATAGCAGTTCATTTTTGAACAGGAAAAATTATATATGAGGAGAAGATGGGTTGGGGGTGTGGTCAATGAAGAACACAAATAAGTCAAAACTTACTTGTTAAAGGCACTAATAAATAAGTTCTCTTAACTTATTTGTGTTCATCATTGATTACACCCCCACGGTCAACTATCTTCTTATCATTAGTAAAGATTTTAATTATTTTAAAGTTCACATTTTACAATTATTTTTTTTTTAGAAATATTTAAAGAATGGAAAAAATAAAAAATGTTTTGTTAAAATTAATATCAGATATTCATATCAAAAAGATATTTTTAAATTAAACACTGAAGGCTGAGTACACTCGATGACACTGTTTTGGGACAAAGGTTGCTAACCTGTTTAATATCAACATGAAACTTCTGTCATGCTGTTTCATTGACAAAAAAAAAAAAAAAATATGATTGCACTTTATTATGGTATTAAAAATATAAAAGATATATTTTTGTTATAACATTAAACACAAAGTAAACAGTCATTTTTCCAGAAATGTCTATAAAAAAAAAAGCTCTGATCCCATATTGGGCTGTTGAAACAACACTATTCTATGAAAACTTCAAAAAGAAAGTAGCAAATGTCTTTGATGGAAGACTGCAAAAAAACAAAAAAAATTCTTCCTTAAATAAATTTTTTAAATACTAAATTCTAATTTTAAATATTGGAGCCTTGTATGATGAGTAAGCCGCATGTGATAGAAATTCCCAGCAAAACATCTCAATTGTCTCCTTGACTGGTTTTGCTAAGGATATCAAAATGGTTAATTGCAGCTTAATTTAAGTTGATCATTTGTTGTTGGTAGCGTTCAGTATTAACTGTTTTAGCAGCTCATAATAGATCACACCCTTCTGACCCCACCAAACACAAACCATTGTCTTGTAGTGCTGTCCACAGTGAATTGGATGGTTCACCTTGAAATCCCATGATCACTTACACTTTGGATTATCAAAATATTTCCTCTTTACATCACATCATAGTTCTTTATATGGAGGAATGTCTTCCTTTTATACTTGGCTAGCATCATTTCACAATTGGTTTTTAATTTTCTTACTGTCTTTCATTTAGATCACGTGAGGCCCATTGTTCTATCTTCTGAATCTTTCTCATGGTTTTCATACATATGGAAACAGCTTCTTGTGTTACATTTAATTGATCTGTGAGTTGTTGTTTGTTGGGTTGGAGTATCATCATCATCTTCATCCAATAAAGCTTGCATTTTATTAACTTCACAATTATTTGGTTGCCTTTCACTTTTTTTGTTTCTTATATTAAAATTGCCATTTGTTAATTTCTTAAACTACTTCGACAAGCATGTGATGTGATTTTGCAATAGTTATCTACAAATGGTTACAGATAATGCTGTCCAGAAATAGTTGTTCAATGCTATTAAGAACTATGCTGTTGTATAAACTTGTATTCTTTTAGGCTAAAAATCTTCATCAGGTGTCAAAACAACAAAATGGGATTGAAGATGTTTGAGAGTAACTTCATTAACTGTTAGCAGCATCTAGGAACTAATTTCATTTCCATATTTACAGACCTAAATGCTGCCTGTCACAAAATGGTTACAAGCTCAATCCATTTGTTACCTTCATTCCAGAACAGTTGCATCCTGTGTACTTAACCTAAAGCATAAACTGAAAATAAGCACAAAGCACAATGAATAGAAGAACACTAGGAGAGTGGTTTGGCCACTTCATTTCTCTTACCTTACCACCTGAATGTTTTAGCCTATCCTTGATTAGCCGATTCTGCCACCTTACCCAAACTCCATAACAATCCAAGAGTAAAGACTTGCTTACCCTGTTATAATATATATATATATAAATCTATCTTTATACTTACATCATATAATTTAAAATATTGAGAGGTTGATCATGATTGTGACCATTTGTGTTACACATCCTATCATTACGTTTTAGATTTTTATTATTTTACCAATATCACATTATATGCGGGTTACTGTAAGAAGTTATTGATACATTATAGCAACATTTATATGTTTTTTTTTTAATTGGTGGTATTGAATGTTTCAGAAATTTACTGTTTTGTTTTTTTTATTAAGAAATTCTTAGAATATAAAAGTAAAAAATGTTAACTCTGTTCTCAATCTTGTCAATTTTTGCAAGTTATTTTGATACTTCGGTTATCAAACAGGTTGGTAATTTATTGAATTTTTTTTTGATAAATCTTTGGAGCAATGAAACTAATTGTAGAAAATGGAACAACTTGCTAAACTAATTGGCAAGTTGAAAAACTAATTGTGGAAAAATTAGCTAGCTGTCCTCAGCAAATAGAAAATTATATCTGAATATTTTATATTTCAGAAAATGTATAGCATTAAACATCAACTGAAATCTAAAAAGATGTCTCACTTTCCCCGCATATAGTGTGATATTTATATAAATAAAGAAAGTAGTATTCAATTACTAAATTATTACCAGAGACCAGATTTCTTTTTTTAAAAAATCATAAATATTAATGTGCGGTTAAATGACTCTAAATATACAGCAAAAAGTGTTAAAATATACAATTATGTAGGTAGCTCATGCAATAATTATTTTTTTTAACAATTAATGAAGGATAGAAAAAATTATCTGTCAAACAATGAAGAATAATGGTAACACTCCGAAAAATTAATTAAGAACTTCTTTTGTCTTTTATATTTATGTAAAAATACATACAATAAAAATAGATTTAGTTGTGACTAAATTGTTTTTATTTGGGAAGATATTTGAACTAGAAATTAAAAAAAGAAGCAAATTAGTTACATAATAACATTAAATCCTGGTCTCTGGTTATTAATGATTTTAATAATTGATGGTAATGAAACGTCAATTACATTCTTGTCGATTTTTTTTTTTTAACTTTCTTCTTAGAAAGTTCTATATCGAACTTTAAATGCATAATAATTTAATAATTCTCACTTATATTTTACCATGTAAGTTTAACATAAATGTGCTTTTTAATATAATATATTTATATATTCCTAGAACTTTGTTGATATTAAAAATTTCTGTTTTCATCATTTGCACATTTTTATTATCTTGCAATCACAATTACTCCTCATATATTTTATTGTGTTTTGTTCGTTCACTATTATTGTTTTTTGCTAGTTGAACTTTTTATTATGAGCTTAAATCAAAGTTGTTTGTTAAATTTAATGAAAACCAAAATTATTCCTCTCTTCTCTCTTATGAAATATTGCTAGCCTTTAATAAGGACGTTTTCACACACGCTGTGGAATGAAATTATCTAGTAAGTATAATCATACCTCTATTTCTCTATCTATTCTATTTAATGTGGCACAAATTCGTTCATCTCAAAATAAAGTGATTGCATTTTTTTTTTTTTTTTTAAATAATTATTAATATTCAAGTCATTTTTATTATTTCCCTTTGCAATGATACTCTTCTTTTCCTATACTTTGCTTTGTGATGTTGGTAAGTTGGTTTTATTTCTATAATTTAAAATAATATCGATAATAACAGAAAAAAATGCCATTTAGATTACTATTATGACTCATCATTAATGGATTATGATAAATGCTTATATATTTTTGCCTGTGGCTGAAATTTGAGTATTAAATTTAGATTACTGTGCATTATTGATTGATGATGAGGATACAAATTTAAAATTTACTTTTTTTTATTAATAACATGTTGTTTTTTAATGCTTACAGAAATCCCGAGGGCGTAAAAAGTCTGAAAGTGACTCTTCTAGGGAGAGGTATGCTTTCATTTTGTTTTGTATTAATATGTTTATTAATTATTTTTATCTTATGAGTGGATCTAATCTAATTTTATTACTGAATCAGAATATACTCTATGGCTTTTGTACAATGCTTTCTATAAACAAGTGTAATTAATTGATTTATCTCTGTAATTAATTTCTCTCTCTCTCTCTCTCTCTCTCTCTCTCTCTCTCTCTCTCTCTCTCTCTCTCTCTCTCTCTCTCTCTCTTTTAAAAATGTAGAAATGATTCTCAAGATGAATAATTTCATGTCTCTTTCATATTGTAATTTAATTTAACACTAAATTTATATCATGGTCTCAAAGTTTTGTAATTTTTTTCCATTGGTGGTTTAAATTATAATACTTTATATTAGTTTTTGGAAATGTGTACAATATTATGCTCTCTTACACTTTTCTTTTAATATTTTAGTTCACCTGAAGTCAAAGGGAAAAGTTCTAAGAAGAAAAACCAGGAAAAATCATCATCTAAAAAAAGAAGGAGGTCCGCCTCAGAAGATATCAAAGCACCTTCCAAATCTAAGAAACAAAGAAGTCCGAGCAGGTCTCCCCCACCAAAAGAAAAGAAAAAGTTAAAATCTGCCAAGGGTAAATCTCCAGATAAAAAGTATGTTTCTCCATCACCATCTAGAAACAAAACAGAAAGTCAAAAGCATCGTAAGGATACTTCTTTAAAACGAAAATACAGTGATAGAGAAAGTAAATCTCTTTCTTCAGATCGTTCTGTTAAAAAAAGGAAGAGCCGGAGTCCTGAAAAAAAGAAAATAGACGAGAAGAAGAAGACAAAAGATATTCCAATCAAGAAAAAATATGAAAATCTTGAAAGATCCAAAGAAAAAAAAGAAAGATCATCTAGTAAGAATAAAATGAAAAAGGATAGATCTTGTAGTAGAGAAGAAAGAAGATCTACTAGCAAAACCAGTTGGGAAAAACCTGTATCATATGCTAGAAAGAAGGATACTAGTCCTATCAAACAGAAAGAGATACGTGAAAGTTTAGAAAGAAAGGATCGAAACAAAGTTATTAGAGAATCAAACCGAAAAAGATCCAGGACAGGAAGTCGAGAAAGGAAAAGTGAAATCACTGTAAGTTCTAGGAAGGACAAAAGAAGGTCTAGTCGCTCTAGGGATAGGGGAGATCTTAAGAAAGATAGAAGATCTAGTAGTAGAAGCAAGGAACGGTTGGAAAGTAGGATGATCAGAACCAAAGATAAACGTTACCGTGAAGATCGCTCATATAGTAGAAGTAAAGAAGAGAAGTCTCGTTCTTATAGTAGAAGTAATGAAAGGCGAGAAAGATCCTACAGTAAAGAAGAGAAAGAGAGATACAGAAAATTAAGCCACAGTAAAGATAGAAAAAGTCGTTCTGCTAGCAGGAGCAGGGGTTCTACTGAGCCTTTGAGCAGGAGGAGTAAAGAAAAGACTGAATCAAAATCTTTTAGTTATAAAGATGAAAAAGAGAGAGATAATAAAATTCAAAGTCGAACTATAGGTGAGTCTCGTTATAAAGAAATGAAAGACAAGTTCAGAAAAGAAAAATCAATGAGTAGGGAATCAAGTGAACAACCCAAAAAGGTAGAAGGAACCATTAAAAATAAAAGAGAATTGTCTATCAATGAGGAAGACAAAAAAAAATTATCAAAAGAAAATAAGCGTGAAAGATCTGATAGTTCTACAAGAAAATTACCGTCTCCTTCCAAAAGTCCAATGACAGTTAGATCAGACAAAAAGAAGAGTGTCTCTAAAGAAAAATCTCCTGCAAAAGACAAAGGAAAATCAGATAAGAATAAAATTGGAAGGAGATCAAGTTCAAGGTCTAGTTTAAGTTATTCACCTGTTGAAAAGTACCCAGAAAGGTATAAAGAAATCTTGAAACCAAAGCCAGTTGTAAGACTGCATGATTCTAGTGGTGAAGAAGAGGCAGCCGGTAGTGAGCGAGAACTAGAACAAGATGTCACTGAAAAGGAAATGGAATCATTGAAGAAGCTGAAATCAGGTCTGGCTGCCAAGGCTAAGGAAAGCCTTGAGAAAGCAGCTGCTGTTGCTGTGAAAGCGGAGTCCGTATCGAGCCCTGACATCACCCCTCCTAGGAAAGAGGACATGTCACCCATTGATAGGACCGCTCTGGCATCCCCTACGGTGCGCAGGAACAGGAGTCGCTCATCAGGATCATCATCTAGTTCTGGGTCATCTTCATCTTCATCTTCGTGAGTAATTCTTTATTTTAATAAGTTTTAGGATTATTGAATTCTAATACTTTTATATACTTTTCAGTCCTCATATATTCCTGAACTATATATCAGTCTATTCAGAAATAGCCAACAGTTGACCAGTAATCATTCTTTCTTTTCATATTAAATGATATATTTTG
The DNA here is from genome assembly GCF_000696795.3 of Halyomorpha halys. Classification (NCBI taxonomy): domain Eukaryota; kingdom Metazoa; phylum Arthropoda; class Insecta; order Hemiptera; family Pentatomidae; genus Halyomorpha; species Halyomorpha halys. The sequence continues at coordinate 568,185 of NW_027113783.1, read as the reverse complement.
ACGTGACAACGTCTTATAAATTAGATTGCAGGGAGTCATGTAGGCAAAAGTGTAGCGTAACGGAAATAGAATGGGCTTGGCTTAGTAGTATAGTAGTGGGGGTAATTGAGTTTATAGATACTGGAAGTCATGTAGGCAAAAGTGTAGCGTAACGGAGAGTGCGGTGGTGGGGGTAATTGAGGTTATAGATACTGGAAGTCATGTAGGCAAAAGTATAGCGTAACGGAGAGTGCGGTGGTGGGGGTAATGATGTATTCTGATCATTAAATTATGTCTGAAATAAGGAATATGCGCATAATAAAATTTTGGTATTAATTAAAAATCTATAATAGCTACTATATATCAAGATTGAATCAGTATACTACTTGTATTGAACTATTGAACATGGGTAGTAAACGAGAAAATGATCCTAAATCTAACAGTGATCGACAAAGTGACTTTAGAAAGTGTTTAAAATTGTCGGAGACACCAGAGCAAGTTGTCACGTCAGGCGCGTTTCGGCGCGAAGCGCCGAAACCCACACACCTTTTTATCAATAAAACCATAGAATTGATTACAAGTTTCCAATTTATTAGTAAAGTAAAATACTCCAAGTCCAGTGAATGACATTTTAGGGAAAACTAATTGTCCTTGGATTAACTAGGCATTTGAATTTTAAGTTTGTTGAATTGGTAATAAAAATACTGGAGTATGATGGACTCGCTGGATTTCATTTCAAACATGCAGGACCAGGAAAAGTGCTGTTTCTTTCCAATAACTCATTTTCCTTAAATATGGACTTAGCCTGTTATTATATTCCTCTCTGCTTCAATAATTTATTAGAATAGATATAAAAAAAAATTTCATGTTAAATTTTCTGTCTGCAAAACAAAATTCAGTTTATGAGTAAATTTAATGATGGATTATTTAATGACCTCCATCTTGGTTATAATCAAAGTAATGCTAGTAATATCTGAAGTAATTGGCAGTTCCTCGTCCTTGTATTGTACATTAGTCATGCTGAATAGATTATCACTGGATTTTTACATATATGTATTTGTACAGAATTTTTTGATTGGTCCAAGTTTTAGGAAGGCTCCATATTTTCCATAGTTGTATATTCCAAATCCAGAATGCATGGATCATTAATCTTTTCAGAAAAGGGTACCATGAAGTAGCATGATATGTTTTTATTGAACACCAAATTTAACTTGAGCTATTTTTATCATTAGTGAACTGAAAACATAACTGTTAAACAACAGTTAAATAAACAGTCAACTACTAAGAAATACTGTTACTAAGAATTTAGGTAAACTTTTTTAAGTAAACTATGAAGGCAATACTATACCAGAATGCTCCTGTTAAGCTAATAAATTATGACTGAAAACTTAGCTATGTTCAAACAAAAATTACAGTGATCTAAGAATCCTTACTGTCTAATTAGTTGTTTTTCTTTCAGTATTATTTGCTTTCTTTATTGTATTATTAGTTTTATATTAAGATTTAAACCCAAATAGTTTTTCAGATGCTAAAATATAAATTATTAAAAATATACTTGAAGGCTTGAACCATACCCAAATATTACATCCAAATTCTCTTTATCATAATTTTATACCTCACAGCATCTCATAACTCCTATTCACATAACTTCATAATAATATGGTCTAAAAATCTTCTTCATTGAGATGGCTTTTTTTAGAATATATTGACTGTTTTTGTAATCTGGGACTGCCGATATCTAGTTTTGGCCTTTGAGAAGAATCCGTGTGCCCGTCGAAACTGAGCCATCTCATGTTCGGTCGCCAGAAATGTTTTTTTTTTTTTGGTATGGTATGTTATTTAATCAGTGACTCTAGCTAGTACAGTCTAGTTTTATTTTTGGTTTTTGTACTGAGTGGAATGAAGATAGTAGCTCCACAGTTTTACTCTTGTATTTTTGATAGTGATAGTAAATCCTTTCACATTGGATTGATTAACCATTTTTGTTGAATAGTTTTCAACCTCCTTAAACTTTTCTTCAGTCATCACTTTTTTGTTTATGGAAAAAACACTTTTTATTGAATCATGATTTCCCCATTGGTGTTCACTTGTTTATTTATCTTACAGTTTCATGAAAAAAATTGAATTCATTGAATTTCATTTAATATCTATGTAGTTTATTATTAAATAGTATATTCCATGTTCAAAGGCCGCGTTTAATTTAATGTTTTTATATTATGGATATGAAGTCTTTTTTTTAGGTTGGAAGCACCTATACTCAGTGTCAAAATGTTAGATGCACTTCAAAAATTGTTAATCCTACCCTCCCATCTTTTCAAATTACCCATAAAATGGTATTAAAATAAACTATCAGTCACCTGAAGTTAATCAGCAGCCTGCTTGTATCAAGCCAAATATAAATACATTTTTTTTAATTTTTCAAATATAAGTTAAGGCCCGTCAAAATGTTAGACATGCTCCCTGGTAAAAATAATTGTTCCTATGAAGCCAGAATTGCAGATTTCAAATCCTTGATTGTTCCTAACTGTCTTGACTCGGAGTAGACCCTTCTTGAAAGAGTTCCCCAAACATTTTGTCGATAATGTTCAGGTTGCAATTTTATTGCAAGTAAACTAGTCTTTAATAATTTTTGCTGAATTTATTGGGGCGTTTTCTTGCTGGAAAACTGGTGTGCCTTCAGACATGTCATTAAAGTCAGCTTTTGTTCCTCTATCACATTTTTATATTCAGCTGAGTTCACTCTTGATGAAGTAGATACCAAATTTCCTTTCTTTTTGTAACCAATTGATGCCTAAACCATAACTTTTCCTCCTCCCATTTGGCGCCTTGATAAAATTTTGTCTTCTTTTTTTAAGTCTAATTTTTAACTATTGTTTTTGACTTTTTTACTGATCTTTGGACATTCCCTAGTTTTGTTTGAACTCCAGCTTCCTCAGCAATTGCTCTTGTTGTTTTACAGTTTGAGTTGGATGTGATTCGAAGAATATTCCGTTTCTCTCGTAATGTCAAAGCAGGGGGCCTGGGCCTCCCAATAGAATGGTGGTTTCCATATGTCTTCCTGTGCCAAATAAACTTTGCGACCGATGAAAAACTCCGGTTGATTTGGTAGGCTATTTCCCTACAACTCATCCCATCCTTGTGGATTGAAGAAATCAAATGTTGCTCTTCTTCGGAGAAATACTTATTTTTTCCCATAACTCATGTTCTTTTTAGGTCTATTTTGAAACAAATTCAACTCTGCAGTGAAGTAGAAATGGTATTTTAACGATTTCAACTCTATAGGATTAAGAAAATAGTAAACAACAAGTGTGTCGTATCATTTTGATGTATATAAAATGTCAATATTTACTGATATTAGATGTAAAAAATCCTCCAGGTCTGAGAAGATTGTCCCCATTTCAATATCATAATTTATACTTTAAACCATGCTTTAAAAAATAATAGCAATCAAAAATAAAAAAAATGTGAAAAGTTTTTTTTAAATTTCAATGGGCATGTCTCACATTTTGACACTGAGTGTAAGAATATTTTTATGAAAATACTAATTTCTAAATACAATGTGGTGAATTACCAACATTATTTCATCTTATAAAAATATTAAAATTTGTTTTTAACTGACCTCTATTCAGTTTCCTGTAAACACTTTATTCTGATTTAAAAATTGTATGTAGTTATACTAGGTCTGGCTCTAGGAGCAGTAGAAGTAGTGATGATGACAGTTCCTGTTCACCCTCAAGGAATTCCAGCTCTCCTGCTAAGTCAAAATCCAGATCATCATCTCGAAGCAGGTATCTTTTTACTTGCATATTAATGTTATTGAAAAAGATTAGGCAGAATTTGTCCTTTTTTAAATAAAATGTTAATCCTCTCATCTTATTCGAAGACTTAGTTTTTTAATCTCTTAGTTCTATCCTGCTATATCCTAAGAATCTTAAGACTTAACATAAGTCCTTTTTCCAACTCCCTATATAGCTGACATTCCATGTAATCTGATTATAATACATACGATAATATGTCGATGTTGAAGTGACTGCTTGCAAAAAAATTAAATTTACAAAACTCGATAGTATGGTAGAAGTTTTATTTAGAAAGACTTGTATGAAATGTAATAGAATATTTAATCCTTTTTGCTTGATTTTTCAAATGATTTGAGGATTACAACAAACCAAGAAAGAATAAAATAAACATTGTTATATCCTAACAGTCAAATTAAATTTGATTCTTATTAATTAATAAACATTGTTATATCCTAACAGTCAAATTAAATTTAATTCTTATTAATTAATAAACATTGTTATATCCTAACAGTCAAATAAAATTTAGTTCTCATCGCCAATTTTGCTTGCTCTATTATTATGATGGTTTCTATTATTGTTTATAGGAGTAGATCTGGTAGCCCTTCTTCCAGCAGTTCATCTCGCAGCAGTTGGAGGTCTGGCTCTAGGTCCAGGTCCCCTTCTATTCCTCGGAGGCATGGCTCTCCTAGTTTCTTAGATAGGAGGAGAATCACTAGGTAAGGTTATAAGATCCTATTGTAGTATTTTATTCTTGTAGATTTTGCCTGAACAATAAGGTTTACGAACTGATCACTTACATTTTTTCAGATTCAGTAGCTTTGAATGATATCCATATTTAGTACAGGGAGAGGGGAGGGGGAGAAATGGTTATTGTTTAAACTTGAACATTGTTGGTTTAATGCATACATCGAACAACAAAAGAATGTCTTTCTATCATGTCAAAATAGTCATAATAACTCTGAAATACTGACTTTTTTTTTTCTTTTTCTAGTAAAATTGGAAATACGAGTATAATGAGAAATTTGTGCTCAGTTAGTCATTTTACATAAAAGTCTGTAGTAGTAGTTATTTATTCAAACCTACTGAGACGACAATAAACATCTATACTTATTTCGTTATAAATACATTAACAATAAAATTATCTGGTTTAGAAACATGTCCATTTTCTTTTAGGAATTTTGATTTCTTATGTTAAATTAATACTCAAAAGTTCAATTTTATTTCCTAACCATTTTTATACATATGAAACCAGAGATGATCAATAGGATGATTTGCTTATTACAGTATATAAACAGGACACAGTGTATTGAATACTTGATTTGTTGTAGCATGTCTAATTGAGCACAAGTAGACATCATACTTTATTTACAATCGAATTGAGGAAATATCAAGAAAGAGCCTTCAGTTAACATTTGTTATAAAAATCTTTAATAGATCTTCAAAATTTCATGTCTGAAAACTTTATCTGGTAATACTAGCTTGTTAAATTGATCAAACTGTTAAAAAATTATATTTTCAAACACTATATAAGATATTACTTAATCTTAAATATGCATACATATTCCATCCAAAAATATTTTGAACATTCAAGCTACCGTCTGAAAAAAGTAAGCAGGAGTCCTCAATATTTGCATGTTCACTTTTAAATTATTTTTTATTAGCTATTCTTTTATTTTTTTAATTTATTTTTTCGATTTTCCGAAACAGATGTTAGCTTTATTTAATTGAGTCTAGCTTAAGTATTGTGTATTACTTTGCCTTGTTAGAATGCATTTTTTTAGTGAATGTGTGCACTTCTAGTTACCAGATGTGAAAGTATATCAAATGCTTCTCTGTTATCATTTACTCTATAACTCAGCCAATTCATTTTTTTCATCTGTCTCAAACAATTTGACTGTTAGCTAAAAGAACTCTTAGCTAATTAATGATTTTTTTGGCTAATTTTTAGTCTAAACATTATATTTGGTTTATCAACTTCAATAAGCCAAAATTATTAACCAAAATTTGTATTTATTCTCTTTGAACTTAGTAAACTTTTGATCTAAAATCTGGTACAATAGTGAACTGATGATGAATTAAATAAATTACCCCCAAAAAAACTACATTACTCATAACTTTGTTGGTTATTTTTTTTTTAAAAAAGGTAAAATTAGACTATCAAATTTCAACTACTATTATACATTTGAACCCTTATATATTTTATTTTCATGTTTCAAAAATCAATATATTTTTGTTTTATCAGGAAAAACTTGGAGTATATAAGCACAAATTCAAACTAATATATATTTATTTATTTATTTTTTTGTTGGCATATGTGCAACTATTAAAGAAATGCACTTTATGTATGAACATATTGTTATAATTACGTGAAATAAAAAAAAAGTTATAATATTTCATGCAGCTAATAAATATCAAGGGAATGCCATAGACTTATTTACGAGAGGGTGATTAATAGTTTATGTTAGCTTCTTTCTAAAAGACCTATTAAATGTTTAGGTGGTTAAAATGTGGTAAATAAAAAATAAGGCATCAGGTATCATCAATTTTAAATAATTATAATTGTTAATACTTTAAATCCTTAGCAATATTTAAGTAGATTAAAGTTAATCTTTGAAGCTTCAAAAAAGTCTGTATAAACTTGAGGTGACAAATTGAATTCTCCTTTTTTTTAATAATAAAAAAATGTTTTTATGAAAAATAAGTGTATTATTATGTAAGCTATTGTGTACTAATTGGTATAAAAAACTTTAAATAACTCATAAATTTTAGCAAATATTTTTATTTCATTTCAAGCAATATTAAGTATTTTATTGTTTAAAGCCCATTTGTCTCTTTGAAGAAACAAGAAAATTTATTAATAGCAAATTAAATATATTTAACATACAAATTATAATTATTATTTGACACTTTTTTTGCACTGGTAAAATTAAGTGTGCGAATAATTTTTTTACCCAGTGCATATATAGTGTTTATTTAGTTTTAAAATAGCCCACTAGGAGACAAAATAATCAATAAAATGTGTGTCAGAGTAATTAAGAAGGGAGGGGTTAGTTCTCCAAAAATGTAGTTCAGTACCCCAACCTCATGTTTCTGTCTTAATCTGTTGTCAAGATATGATTTTTTTTTTTAAGTTCTCTTAAAAATAAAAACTTTTCCCATAAAAATCCTAATTTCTCAACTTTAATTAAAGATTTCTCACCTTTTGTCTCCATTTTCAGAATCTACTATTCATTTCCTGTAAGCTAATAACCAGGGTTCCCACAAGGCCCAGAGAAACTTATCATAACTTGATATCAACATTATTCTTTTAATATGAACTCAAATTCCTTAATAAGTTTTCAAAAATCAATGAAATCAGGCTTAAATAATCCATTAATGCCAAAACTTTTAATTTACAATAAATGTTAGATACTATGTTTTACGCCGAATGCCTCTATTTATGTTGACCCTAACGGGATGCATTAAGTATGGCAACAGTGGCACTTGAGATTCTATCACTAAAATAAGCTTGTGCCCGTGTCAGACACATTTAGTATGTATTCTCAAAAATCGTAAATTTTATGAAGATGAAAAGTAGGGCACAGTCTCAATTAAATATCCACCAACAATTAAAAAAAAAGTATTAACAATATAATTATGATTTTTTGAATTTTGAAATTGATAACACAACTTGCCTTAGTTTTCTATTATATATATCGGTAACAGTGGGTAAATACTGCTCCAAGAAAGAATTATCCAAAGGGCAGACAGTCTAGGAGTTACACGAAACTTGGATGGTAGGACTTTGTTTGGTCAAACCTTATGATTTATTATGATGAGTTTATAGTTAAGATTTAGGTTTTGATGGAATTCAGTTAGAGGGAAGTTCTGGGCAAAAATTGTTTGCATCGAACAGCGAAGTTTGACCAAGCGTTTTATTAATTTCTAACATGACTTTGATCTTTTATTTTATTTTCCCCTAATTTAATTCCTTTAGCCTTATGAAAGAAATATTATTATTTTAAATTTGTTCTTGCTATGGAAATGATGAATAATTAAAATTTCACTATGTATTGAATTTTTTCAAGTGCAATTCAAATTAAATATATAGAGGTTCAACTGTATTCATTAATTGTGATAAATAAGTGACTCATTGTTGTAGTTTCAGAACCTTATCTTTCAAATTTTCTCTTTAAAGTTATCTAATAGCAGCTACATGCTTAATAATCATTGTTAAAACTTCCGTGATTTTGGCATTAACAAAAGTAATACAAATGAAGAACTGAACAGAGTTGTTTAATATGGGAGTTTCATTCATTGTTTTTGTTTATATCCTAATCAATTTTCTTTTCCTTTTCACTTATGATTTTGTTTATTTTGTTTCAAGCGATGAACAGCAAGAGAAAGACGAATGACTGCTTACAAATTATTGGAAAAGCTAGTATTCGATGTAGATTCAAGCCGGGAGCCATTTCTTCAATTAGGAAGGACTTAGGACATAGTTATACAAGGGAATTTATTTGAAGTTTAATCAAGTGATATGACAGTTAAAGATCTCATATTATCTCTTGTAAATAAGAGAGGTGTGGTGTTTTTAATTTATATAACATGTTTCTGTTTGGTAAACTTTTTGTTCTGAAGGGATGTATATAAGTATTTTGACTATGTGTTCTCCCATATGTTAATAATTTCTGCTTAAGAAAAATTCATACTTTCAACTTTTATAAATAAATTATGTTGGAAAGTTCTAATCTACTTTATTCTCTGTATATCTTATATGTATCACTAGACTAATTAGTTGATAAATTATATTGTTTTCTCATATACTAAAGTTTAAAAAAATAGGTACTTTAAAATTTAAAACTAAATGTATTAAATATCATTAGTCTTTTTTTTTTTTTAATTTTTAGATTTTTTTTTTTATATAAATGGTACCTTTAGAAGTATACATTTCTTCAGAACTGTAGTATCCATAAAGTATAATAGAATTTTTTTTTAATCTCCTGTTTAATAATAAAAATAATACATTTCAAATACATTTCCTTCAGTTTCCGTTTTCATTTATTTGACTATTATTTATAATTCACAAGTAATTATTTGTATAAATAAACTTATTCATGAGAAATTTTAAGTGATTAGTAATTTGTCAATGTACAATTTACTTTTTTTTTTTTAAATAATTTCTTAGAGAGATCAGACTTAAGAAGGTGCTAACAGGTGACTGATCTATATTTCTGAGCTGACTGTATTTATTTTTAAAATCTTCAGTTTAATTTTTTATTTTGAACCAATAATTAGGCTGAGCTCTTTAGAAATTTCATTAAGCTAGCAGCCTTGTACCATATTTTCGCATGACCTTTTTTGAACTTGTTATCTATTTTGTATATAAGGTTGTATTTTTATTTCAGATGTAAGTGTTTTATTTAATTTCTTTTTTTTTTTTTCTTGTTACATTTTGCTCTTTCGGTTTGTTCAGTTTTGTTATTTATTATTTTTTGTGTATTTAAATATAATATTGTTGATTGTGTTTTAGTAATAAGCTTTACTTCTTAAATAATAAAATTAAAAAAAGGAAACAAAACAAACTGAAAGAGCTTAATACATCATATTGTGTGTATTTATAATTCAATAAATGAATTTTCTGCTTGCACAGTTTTTTATTTAGCACTATCCTTTTAGTTTTTTAGTTTATTTTTTTTTTTTTAAGGTTTGGGTTTTATTTTTTTATTAATTTTATTTTGGTAAAGTATTCTGTTTATTAGTCATAAATTTTGTAGTAATTCCCTGAATTACTGTCCCTAAAACTTTTTTCTATAAGGGCTGAAAACAATGTTGATCCAGCCATCTGAGAATATAAAATGAAGTTTGAAATTACAATCAAGGTTCACCGAGAAGTAGTTGGAAAGGCGGTTACTAAAAATTCACAGTAATAGCGCATCTATTTAATGTATTTTGATGTTTCTCCCTTCTTTCCAGGTGTTCTTCAATGCTACAAATAAGGTACAGAAAATGTGATAACTGATTACATTGCTTTGCTTAGATAATGGTACATCTGACGAAAAAAACAGTTCTGATTTATTGCTGAATTGGATAGATTTATTCCCCAGATGGTGCCTTAGACTTGAGTAAATTTCTGTACTGAGGTCCTCCTTGAGACTGTCCTAAAGCTAGTAGGGATGTCACATGTCACAGACTACATTAAAATGTATCGAATATGTTAAATGGAGAAGAGAAGAAATTTTTTTTTTGTCTGAAATTTAAGCAAAGCAGCGATAAGTATATTGAGAAGAAAATATTAAATACTATAAAATTAAATAAACTTTTTAAAACATGACATTGATAAAAAAGATATATATACATACATACATATACATATATATGTATATGTATGTATAATAGAATAAAATATAATACAAAAGATTCCCCGAAACAAAAGCTGGAGATGAGAGGGGGAAACCAGGAAGGAAGGGGTTACCAGTTTCATTTCAGCCTATAACTGTTGAATTTTACATAGTTAAAACCCACAAAATAAATACCTTTCTACTCGAGGTAGAGTAAATTGGTAAATAAGGATATCTAACCTCAAAGAAATTAGTCCCTTCAAGCAACTACAACAAAGCCACGTTAAATGAATATCAGTGGTATCTTTATTTTTTATATTCATATTGAACAATTGATACTTTTTTATTGACATGAAATGATGGTTAGCATTTATGAAGAAAAATATTAAATTTTATTCTTAAAAATCCCTTTAGACTATATCCTGAGATGAGGTCTGGAACGAGCCTCTTGAGAATAATCAAGTAGTCATTTGATTTTAAAATGTGAAACTATGGCTTAAGAGATAATACATGGACTACGAACGTATGATATATGGTACATGAACCTAGGAATAGTTACACCGATAACTGAGGTGGCAATTGAAGTAGGCCTTTCAAGATATTTTTATTATTTATTTTTGCAGCTAACTTCCACTGAGTCTCTTTTCAAAAATAACAGATGTTAAAAATTTGTTTAAAAAACCATCAATGATCTGGAATTATGATTCTTAGATATAACACATGGAAAAATAATAAACCTAGGAATAATTACACCTATGACCAAGGTGGTGATTGAAGTTGGCCTTTGAAGTAATTTTTATAACATTTTTGCAATCAACTGTTTATCTTTTCAAAAAAAAAAATTATGAAATCTGCTTAAAAGAAAGAAATCGAGGGAGAGGGTTGTCCCCTTCTCCAGTAATTTGAAAAGTTTGAAGATTTGAGAACCTACTTTAGACTGCTAAAATTGTGATATAACTTTATTCAAAGAGTTCGTTATACCCAAAATTGCTTATAAACACTATTGAGAGAGGTCAGTTTTACAAAATAGTTTTAAAAGAAACCAAATTGCAGGGAGTACTCCACAAACCTCTGATAAGTTTGGAAATCTAGTCAAACTTATGAAATTTTAGATTTTGCCTTCCTCTCCCAATAAGCTGTTGGAGCAACACATCTAATTAAGAAAAAAAGCCTACTTATTAAGGTTGCCCTTAGAATTTTTGCATTAAATTGTAGATAAACTACTTATCCTGATTCATAACAAAACTGCATATTTTACAGCATTTCAGGCTGTAAGATCATATTACTTCATCACTATTTTTTTTGTAGGTATTCGTTCTTATTTAGAATAAGATAATTATTTTGACCAGAATAATCAATTCACAAGGTATATTTGGGACTCATACTTCTCTGAATGAACTGGATAAACAACCATTTCGCTCCAGTCTTGGACCATGATAGCTTCAGAACCACTTATTCCTCCATTTTTAGAGTTCTGCAATTTTTTTTTTATCTTTATTAAAATAATTTTTTTTTTTTTTTTTTTTAATTTTTCTAGAAGCTTATTCTTGATGTACATGTAAGTGCTGAACCTTTTAATTCAAACATGCCCCTAAGCTCTTTGTGGTAAGTATATTTTAGTCATGTGAATGTTTTAAAATGCATGGCTTTTGTTTGTATGCACAACAATAAACTTATTCATAATTATGACCCATAAATGGCATTGTAATATTTTGTGAAATAAAATCAAATGACCATTTTAATGTAACATTGTTATAAGTTTTGTTCCCCTAATTTAAATGCATCTTTAACTTTTTAAGAATGATTTATTGCATTGATTATATGAAGCTTTTTTTTAGTAATTTCTTTATACCATTTTTTTTTTTTATACAAACACTTATAAGGGTTTGAAGTAGTTCTTAACTAAGAATAAGTTATTTCTTCTCAGCTATTCTAGGAATAATTAATGCAATAATTGATCCTTAAGTCATTGTTTCTAGGTGATATTCCACTAATACTTAAATTAACAATATGGTGATTTATTAATTTATTTTGTTTGCAACGGCGGATCTTATTAATTGTTAAATACTTTAGTGTATTGTTTATTAATGTATGTGTGAATAACAAGCCATTTAGAGAAATCCAGTTACTAATAGATATTGCATTACTGACAATTAATGGCCTGTTATAATAAATTAATGTAATCTTACAATATTTAACACGACTCTGTAAATTATGTATTTTCTAAACTTTTCAGTATTTCCCGGGACCATTCGGTTTTATGAATCGTCCATTGACCCGCAGACCTGCGTCAGGTGACGCTATTCGTTCCATATTTCAGTTATTCTTTTAGTTTTAGCTGGGAGGATTGTTTTATGCTACTGATTACATTAAAGAATGAGTTAGAGAAATTTTCTGATTGGCGGAGAAAAATGGCCTAATACCGATTTAAAGCAACACTGCTTCTGCTCAAGAAGAAGATGGTTATTCGCTACTATTTGAAATTTTTCTTACCAGTCTTAATACTTTTTTAGTCTATAGTTTTTTTTTCTAGTTCTAAATTTTTCGGGTCAATTTCAAATCAAAATAAGGTGTTTAGTCAACGGAGAAATCTGTTGTAAACATTTAGTGTTTTTTTAACTATACTAATTAGTTAGTAATTTAATAATGGTCAACAATTTGAGTATTCAATAATATATCTACATTATTTTAGTTACTATAAACAAGTAATTGCCACAATGTTAATACAATTATATATGAATTGCATTTTCCCATCAATCAGACTGGCAATTGATTTCGAATATGGCAATGCTGAAGCATATAATATACTTGAAAAAAATATTGATAAATTTGTTCTAATCCAAACTCTTTTCTATACAATCTACTTAGCCAAGTGTGTCCTGTATTTATCTTAATTTGACTAAGATAAAATGGTAATAACATGTTGAAGGGTGATTTATTTTTTATGGATAATAGAGCGATTCATAAGGCACTGAATAAAAATATATATCATATACTAGTGAAATTATATAAACATTTTTATATAGACTGTCCACGCTGCACAATATATCACGCCACTGATGGTTTTGGTGTGTCAAAAGTGAACTTGTAGGTAACCAAGTGACAATATTCCTCACCAGGTTCTAAGATACAATTGGGAAATGTTGGAGTATTAATTGCATTAGGGTAATTCTGAGTTTCAAAACAAAATCCTGAATATCTGTTATAAACAGCCCTATTTTTGCCTGGTATGTTATTTAGGTAATAGCCAGTGTAAAACTGCATTCCTGGCTGATCAGAATATACTTCCAGTACACGGCCAGACTTTTTATGAAATGCCCTTGCACAAAATCTCATTCCTTCGCCATTAATACAATAGTTACAGTCATAGCCCATACTTGACCTACTTATCACTAAACCAAGATTTTTCCTATTTCTTATGTCGAATTGTGTCCCTTTCACTGGCATCACTTCTCCAGTGGGTATCAAGTTTTCATCCATGGGAGTATATTTGTCGGCATTAATTCGCAAATCGTGGTCTTTGATTCCCTGCCAACCGGTTTCATGACCAGCTAGGTTAAAGTAACTGTGACTCGTCAAATTAATCGGCGTTGCATGTGTTGTTTTCGCACGCATGTCGAGTTTGAGTTCATTTCCAGCTGTGAGTTCATAAGTAGCAGTGAATTCCACGCATCCAGGAAAACCTTCTTCCATATGGTAACTCATGCAGGAGAATACTACCTTATCATCCAAAACTTCCACATCCCAAATCTTTTTGTCTAGGCCATGATATCCACCATGAAGAGTGTTCGGTGGATTATTAGTAGCAACGGTATAAAGTTTCTTTCCTATCGTGAAACTTCCATTCGATATTCTATTGCAAACACGCCCGATAATTCCTCCGAAGTATGGGTTATAGTCCGACATATATGACGGCAAATTACCAAACCCTAGTACGATATCTGTTTTCTTGCCTTGTGGGTCAGGCAGTTTGATAGATGAAATGGTGGCACCATATTCCAGCAAATCCACAGTCATAGTTGAATTATCGAGTGTGTAACAGAAAAGTGGCCTATAAAAATTTCCCACCTTTATTTCCCCAAACTGGCTCTTGTGGATCAAACTTGAAGACATTATTAATTATTATGTGTGTCAACTCCTTTGTCTTGTTAAACAGGCCTTAAGCATCGCATAATGTACACTGGGTATTTTATTGTTTTATTTTTGTCATTTTCAAAAAAACAAATTTTTATGAATAGGTTTTGGTTTACAAAACCACAGGAAAGATCGTATTATTTGAAACATGATATTAGATTTTGATAAGAATTGAAACTAAATGATTTTGTGTAACCAGCTGACCTGCATCGTCTTTATTACTGAACTACATTTTACTTTTATATTTATTTTAAACTTGAATATTTTCCATTGCTTCTATTCATGTTTTATTGTTGAAAATACTGATATATTTAAAAAAACATTTTTATTCGACTAGCGAGAAGATGTGTCTCCTTTTTTCCCTGAAATACTGACATTATTAACTGAAATGATAAATTATAACCTATTCGTTCGGTTTCCAGCGGTTTTGTATCTTCAGAAAATCTAGTTAGACATTTTGTTACTGTCACATGCAGTAAGATTGGAATCAATAGCATTGTTAAGCTTGATGAATATATGTATTTTCTATCGTAAACTATGAGAATACAAAATATTGTCCTGTACAAATTAAACTTTTCATTAAAAACAGAAAAGAGAGAAATTTTAATGACTTTTGGGATTCTGAAATGTCTTGGCAGCCCTAAAGTTGAAAACGTGATCTTGGCCACCACTTTCGTTCCCATCGATCTCACATTAACCAGCTGGAATGAAAAAATAACAGGTTCGTAAGTTTTAATTATCGTTGTGGTTTGAATAAAATAAAAAAAAAAAATGGTATTTTATTTTGGTTAGTCGTCGTTTTCCTCTTATATTGATTTATTTAAGCTTATGGGATTTCTGATATATTAGGAGAACATATAAATGCTTTAAGTGGTGTCGTAAATAGAATTATTATCAATTTATGATTGTAAGACCGTGTTTTGATTTCCTACATTCTTGGAATTTCTAACATATTATGGTTCCCTTCTACGTCTTCGGAGAAGCAGAAAATAAAAATTTTGTTGAATTTACTATATCTCTTGCATATCGATTTATTTTAACTTCTCGGATTTTTCACATATTAGGATTCCTTAATCAGTTTTCGGATGGTTATACTTTCTTCAAAAGTATGCATTATGGCGTTATAACATATTCCACATTTACTTGTAGCATTTTTTAGTAAATTTCAATAAATAAATAGAAAAAAAAAATCTTTTTGTTACTCTGTTCCTCCTATCTTTCTCATGAGTTCTGCATACATATTTTGGGTATTCGAGTAAGCAGCCTCTTTAAGAGTATCACTTCTGTAGTCCCTGTGATTTTCCCTCCTTATAGAGATAGATTATGAGTTATTATGTTGTAGCGCCAGGAAGTTGCCTGTTCCTTATCATCGAGCTACTCCTTCGAGCAGCAGCAGTGAAGCCAGCAATGACGATTCAAGGAGCTCTTGGTCTAGAAGGAGTGCCTCTCTCAGCCCAACCTATTCACGATAGCTGCTCCCTACCATTGTAAACTCTATACGTGTGGTGTCCATCTTAATCTTATAACTACAATTCTTATATAAACGGAGTTATTGTATCATATTTACCTGTTATCATTAGGAATTAACGAGTCTTTTTACAGAGCACTTCTAAATTAACACAATTTTTGTTAATTAATTCATCAACATCCTGTAGCATTTTAGGTGGTTTACAATTTGTCATTGACTACACAAGTTGTGCAAAAGCAAGGAATGCCTTGTAATTACCAAGACCTCTGCTGGGAGCTTGTTACCAACCAGGAAATGTTTTTGTGTGTGATGGAGATATCACCTATGTTATTCGTTTCTAGTCATAAAATGTTAACCAATCAAACATTCCAATTGTATCAGTGTGATATACATAATTATTTCTAGTCTTAAGATATGTGCAATTTTTTTATTTATTTTAACTTTAAATGTTATAATTGTTTATTTATTATTTATTTAAGTAACTTATTATGTTATTATTAATATTAATTTTATGCCACCAATACCATCTAGTCCTTAATACAACTCAAGTCACAAACTGTTTGTATTCTTATTAGTTTTAAGGGAGAAAAATGATCAGGCCATCATTACCTATCTAGTCACTTTTAATACTCATCAAATTTGGTAGTACATGTATGGATTTATTTTGTCTAAATGGTCCTATGATTGATTTGGAAAAATATATATTATTTGTATTTATACGTATGTTACTTTAATTTACTGATCTCATAGACAATGTAATTACTGTGAATTATTACAATTAAAATACTCAGCTTGATATTATAAATCCAACTTTAGTTCGTCTGTCTTCTTCATGAATTTATGTACAGTACGATACTAGTCAAATTGGTTCCAATTTAATTTATGTATTATTGTTGTCAATAAATTAGTTTTGAAATTTATAAATTATTTAGAAATTTCATATCAATTTTTCATCACTTCAATCCCTTGTTCACTACCATTTAAATTCATTAAAAATGAGTGGGCGAGAAGCCAAAGAATACAAATGACCTTGAGAATGTGCAGTTTAAATTTGAAACATTATGGTAAATTCCCTGAAAGGTTTAACTTTTTCTAATAATTTTATTATGATTGTCCTGCATACCCCTTGAATATTGATCATTGTGCTTTTGAAAAAAATAGTTATATATCCCAGCTATGATTACATAATGTCAAGTGTCACTTGTACCGCTTGGATTCTAAAGGTAAATGAGTGGTAGCCATAAATCAGAGAACCATAATTTTATTAATGTTAATTGATAGTTAAGCTGTTCAATCCTACATTGCCACCTCAAGAAGTAAGTAATTATCACTCTAATTCATTTTCCACAAGGCTGTCTTCTTCACCTTGATTGATTACGTGATAGCTGAGCACATTGGGGCGTGGATACTGCAGTGCTTGGTACAGAACGTTGTTGGTTCGATTTCCACTTGAGTCAGTATATTTTGCAATATTTATTTAGCGGTAGCCCCGAGAAAAGAATCTTGACATTACCTCTCGGGAGCTGTAATTTAAAAAAAAATCACCATCCTTAGCCTACAACACTCTTCTACGAGGTTGTTGTCCTTCTTGATCAACTTGAAATGAATTATAAAATTGCATGGAAGAATAACCTGAAGCAATTTTTGTAAGTCCTTGTCATTGTTTGCCTTTCTTCATGAAACATCAGTTTTGGGGTTAGAGCTCTGTAGTAGTACTCCATTTTAGGATATGACATGTACAGTCCATAAAATACTTCACAGGGCTGATGTTATCAAAGTTATGAAATTTCCAACCGGACAGTTGTCAGAAGATGCCCAAGACATGTGTTATTGTAGTGAATATCATGCTCAGAAAAATTCATGGCTACTAACCAAGGAATAATTGCACTATAATAATTATTTTTGGGTCCACATATGCATGCATGTATCTGGTTATTATATCTCTGAATTACAGTAGTTTTAATCTTCTTTCCTATTCTAATCTTTAAGAAATAATAGACCAACCTGTATCACTGAACTCCTTATCTTGTGTTCCCCTATCTACTCCTTGAACAGCAGAACCCAAACAATCGATTTTTATACTCCATCACATCAATTATCAATTTTATAATCCATCATAGATCCTTTCTTGTCAGTTCCTCCTCCTTTTGGAATTTCTTACCTTTTTAACTCCTAGAAACATCAGCTATTTCTCAGTCTTTTTAAATCTCCCTCTTCTGATTATACATATCCAATCTGATCATTAGAAATAAAACTGCTTGATATACTAAGGCTATAACTAAATCATAAGCAATTATTCTATTGGTCCCAGAACAAAGATTAATTTTCTAAAAAAAATTACTTATTAAAATTCAATTACTTACTCTTCAGATCTTCTCATTTCGAGCATGTATGCAGCCAGTAACATCAACTGGTAAGAGAGAGTTATTTTTTTATACTCTATTATACTTTTATTACAAGCATACCATATGTATTAAAGTACTGTTATTTCATTAAATTATTATTATATTTTTTTTAGTTTGTATATGTATTTTTCACATTCTTATCCTACACCTCACAAATAGCTTAGACAGTTTTGTTGAATCACATTTTATATACTCATAAAAGAAAAAATATATCTGATACCTCCTAAGCCCAGAAAACCACTCTAGAAGATGGATTAGCAAATAAATTCACAATTTTTTTAATGGCTGAAGTAAAATTGTTTACAAATACCAATAGTAATAGCGGACCATTCAAAACGAATCATAGGCCATCAATCTATATGCTATGATGATCTATGCTATTGCTGATCGACATCGCAAACATACAGATAGCACACAGATGCAGAAAATAGTGTGAAAGAAAATCTCACTTGTAATAGTAAAACACTTACAAAATTATAATGCAGTATTTATGAAAATATTCAATGATGGCTGTTTCTGTGGTACAATTAGTGCCTAATTACTAGCAGATTCAATCTCCATGACCTTTAAGATTTTTGCTTTGTATAGGATTAATTTCATTTAGCTTTTTAAGGATAACTGAATAATTATTTGAAATAAAAAGTAATAGTTTGGTTCCTAATCAAAATTAAGGTTAATAGGAATAAAATGTGACAGATCAGCTTACCCTAAGTTCCAATTCTGAAAATGTTAGGTAATATTCTAAGTAATCAGTGGGAAATCAATGACACAGTAAATATTATAAATATTTTGTATTTATTGATAATTAAAATCAAACATATACACATATATACAAAAAATGTATATCATTGTTAAAATAATTAAAAGTTGGTCTGATTAGTATTTACAAAACAATTATACCATATTTAAAAAAAAGAAATACTCTGAAATCACTATTTATATAGGTACTATCATTACTAATTATGAAAATAATTAACAAAGTTATTATACAATGTGTATTTATTCCTAGAACAAACTTTTCTCAGTAAAAATGTGAAGATATAAAATGAAACATAGTGAAGCATTTAATTGGTTTGTTTCATCAAAATATTGTAACAATAATTCCTTATGAAAATACCTCAAACCATACTATTACATCTAAATAGAGTTAATAACCACGTAATATGAGCCTACACGTAGTACAAAAATAACATAGTTTAATGTATTATTACAAAAAAAAAAACAGAATTAAACTTAAAAAGATAAATTACAGATACCACTCAACCAGTATCATCAGGATTTTGAAAACCCTGCTAGAAATGTTTTTTTAGTTCTTTATTTTTGTAACTTTCTTTGTTAAATAATAAGGTTTTCACAATTTTTCTAAAAAGCTAGAGCATAAAAAATTTTGGCATGATTAAATTTATTCTATATTATTATTTTTTTTTAAACCCTATAATTTTCAATTAACAATAATACCAATTATCTATTTATAGATAAATATTTTATCTATCTTTTTAATAACCTAATTTGGTTCTTTTTAAGCAATCAATTGTTTATAAACATTTACAACGTATATTATAATTATAAATCATGTCTACTACAAAAGGCATTCCATTGTCAAATAAAAATAAACAAAATGATAATGCATAATTACTATGAAATTCAATTAAATTAGTACAAATATTTTGTAAAATTACAATTTAACAAATTAATTTTTGAATTAGTAAATTAACTTAAGGAATAAACACACATTACTACTATCTACATTAAGATATGAAAAAGTAACAACTGATTAAGGCAACACTGCTTCATAACAATGACTAGATTGGAGGTAGAAAAAACAGTGTTCCAGTAAGCTCTATACACTTGAATACTATTCTACTACATTTCCTATAAATTGAATAATTTACTTAATAGACAAAAAAATGACTAGTTGATTAGACTAGATAAGCAGCAATAGGAATTTGCTGCCTATATTGGCATAAAACAATTACAAGAATAAGGCTGTTAGGTGATGACAACGAGGCAATCTAACAAATAATTATGTATCTATAATTGGAGACATAATAAAATAACAGAATTACAAAAATATCTTGTTCCAATATTTCGTAAGAGAGTTAATACTTAAAATAACAAATGATGGTTTCAGTATATAAAAGGGATACACAAAATACTAAAATAAAGTACAGCAGATTTTTATTGCTAACTTTCTCCATTTCTTACCCTTGGTAATCTCCGAAAGAAGGAAGGAAGAGAGCCAGGAAAGAATCATTGGATTGATAAATAGGAGATGTAACAAGCACAACATTGACAATTCAATTGACATTTTATAACAGAGGTAACCAATACCCAGCCATAGAAAGCACTGTTAATAATATACTCTTGAAATAAAAATACTAAAACTGTTTGTGGGCTTGTAGATCCTTATCTTGCTGAATAATTAAAAAATAAATAAATAAAAAAATCAATATTTTATTTTTAAACCAAATGAAAAAAAAAAACTTACGATTTTCAACTAAGTGGACGCAAGAGTATAATATATGTTTTAAAAATAGGTAAATCTACAGTAGTGAGCTGTATTGAAAAACTGGGCTAATACCTTCCCCTCCTGATTTTGAAAGAATGTAAATTAACTGTTACTAAACCAAAGCATTATTCATCAACGGTTGAAACTTTTAAATACAAGAAAATCAAACTCTTAAAATTTTAGTCTGCTCTTTCCCTAACTTGCCTAATGTGAATGTTGAAGTGTGTCAATACTCCTGTAAAGGGCTTGATTTGAGGCAGAACATGTTGAGACAGTGATCTGTTACTTTTCTTTAGGAAAAAAAAGACCATTCACAGGTCATACTGATTGATTATGATATTTGTTTCAAGCCTATAAATGGAAATACCCTCAATCCCTCACAGAAGGCTAAATGTTCCACTACCTCTAGAAATCGAATCCTGCTCCTATACGCTTATGATTAGCTTAGTATTTCAAGATGGACAGTAAAAAAACTTTAAGATTATATTAAATTTATAAATGTAACTAATTTTACACCGTCATATTTTGTAAGAATTGCCCAGTTGAAGGTGCTCAAAGCTTTTCTTTAGTGACACAGACTGTTATAAAAACATACTTATAATAAAAATTACCAAATAATATAAAAAGCAAAATGCATAATATTAGCTCCAGAAAATTTGTAACGTCAAATAAAGGCAACAAATGAATCAAACAGAGAATAACCTCAATATAATAATGAAGCTGAAATGGCCCGAGCACTTAGAGAATATCTAAAATGATTTGGGAATAGAGACTACAAAAAAGAAAGTAAGGTCACCCAAACATACTTTGGTTCAAGGTTGTGAAAGAATTTAAGTTATTTTGAAGAGAGAAATACAGAAATTTGATATACAGGACCAGAAAAGATAAATAGGACTTCCAATTTCTGGATGGCAAACGACAAATTTTATGCATAATTTAATTAACATTGCTTGTAAAATGTTGTTTAAAAAAAAAATTGTCGACAACTAAGAGATTTATGTATGCATAAATACAATCAAAATTGTAATTTCTGTCACTTTACCTAAAATTTATTAACCATTGTCCATTAATAAACATATAAATGAGAATAAATACTTTATATAAATAATATGATAAATATGTAATATTGTTAAGAGTTCCTTCACAAGAGAATATGAAAGTACTGAATTAAAAACAATATTGATTTCTCATTTAAATACATATATTAACATTTAAATAGGGTTATAAGACTTTCCAATTTTTACTCTTAAACAACTAAGATGTTCATTATAAAAGAGATATATTTTATCTAAAAGTTTTCACTTAATATTCAAGAATAAATTTATAAGGAGCAGCCCTAGCTCCAGTTTTTAGTTGACCAAGAAGCCTACATAACATATATTCTAATAGGATTTTTACTTTAATAAAATATTAAATACTTTTTTTATTTAGTAATTCAAATTAAATTAAAATACCTTCAAAGAGTATTAGTATGGATAATTAAAATAATTACGTAATTAAATGCCAGTGCCTAAAAATTAAAAACAAATTAATAAAGGTAGTAACAATTCATCAGATATTTTTTTTTTATTTGTCTAGCTTTTTTTTTGCTTTAATTTAAATAAAAATTAATGACTATTTTAATTTTCAAAACAGAATAAGGAAATAGGGATAACTATTAAAAAAAAGAGAGAGAGAGAGAGAGAGAGAGAGAGAGAGAGAGAGAGAGAGAGAGATAATTGCTAAAGTAGTATAGTAGAAAGACATTCAGTAATAAAATTACCAGTACAGACACTAACGTGGAAAACATATTTTTAATTGTTCATACTTATCTCAAAATACAAGTAAGTTTCATAAATTCTTCAAACCTAAAACATTTTCATTCAGAAGTATTGAATTAATTTGTTAGTATAATAATGAGATACATCAATAACACTTAAGCCATATAAGAATTTTTTTTTACGGAACTTGTCTAATCTTGTGGGTCCAATAAATGTTAAATTGGTTTCCTAATTATTGGCTAACAAGATTGCACTATTTATTTATCATATCAAGAAAACTTGGTTGCAGAAGTAACCTGCAAGTTAAGAGAGCATAGTTTTATTTGGTCCCCTCCATTATCGCAGGTGGAAGGTTGGTAATATTGACTGTTTAGTCTCTTATGTACAGTTTCTTAACTTGAAACGTTCCTAAAATCAAGTTTTGACAACTTCATTACTATCAAGTCAACACAAATAAAATGGAAAAAAACCAATAAATGGTATTATTAATTCATGGTAATAATTTATTTTTTCATTGAAATCATAAACACAGTTTATTGGAAAACGTTCCAAGCAATATGTCTTAAATTTAACTATAAGTTTAAAGTTATCACTTTAATAAGGTCCAAAGGGCAAATAAATTATATGAATTAATATTTTTTGGAAGAAAGTTAACCCTTTTTTTAAAAATTGTATTTCCTTATTTTATGATTTGAATAATGATTAGTCCATTTTCAAGATCTTTGTTACATAAAAAAAAAATATTGCATAATCAACAGGGTTAAAAAATAACACTATGTCAAATAAATAAGTAAAATAAATCATAATATTTATCGTTTTTCTATTAAAATTGCTATTAACACACCAATTATTGAACTATACATTACTAATTACAAAAATTTTAATTTGGTATCAGGCCAAGAATATTCAATAATAATTATGATTTTCTTCTTACTTTAGTTATGATGGTCCCATTATCAATTTTTTTTTTAAATATGGTCTATAATAGTTGAGAATTTTCTTATTTTGTACTTTCATAAGTAGGTGTATTACGTATTTGTCAATTCTGTCAATACTTGAATTTTATTCATTAATTAATTTAGATACACAATTTATGTATTATTAACACAGTTAACTTTCTTCCGAAAAAAAATAATGAATATGTTTTAAATAACACCACCTATCATAAATGAGTTTCAGTTAATAATTTTGATAATCTCTTACACTGTACAGTAGGACCCCCATTATCCGTGGCTCTATTAACCGGGATTCCAGTTAACCGGGGTTCAGAGTAGCTTTTTATTTTACATATTTATTTTTT
>NW_027113783.1:471501-542908 GCF_000696795.3 Halyomorpha halys | reverse complement strand
CTATTTTGAACAAGAGAACGCCGATTATAGCAGAATTATTTTGCTTCGAACAATGAGAAGTGATATTAGAAAAGAGATGCTTAATAAAAAACAAACTAAGATCACTGATTTTTTTCTCTAAATGAAAATTCAATATATAGTAAAACCTACATATGTATATTTATACTCACATGTATTTTTAATGTACAGAAAACGTTTGATCGTTAATAAATCTGGCATGCTACAGAGTTTTGTTTTTTAATTAACGTTCTTACCTATCACATTAAAGCAATAAAATATTGTAATTCGATTATCCGGGGTTTTCTATTATCCGTGAACACCCATGCCCATCATTACCCCGGTTAACAGGGGTTCTACTGTATATCATGTTAGTGAACATTCCTATCAACCAACTGATGACAAAAGTTCATCTGATTGTAAGTGGGGCCTCAAAATTACACAAGTACTATTATATTGTCTCGACACTGAAATATATAACATACAAGACTATTTTATTTTCTAAGAAAATATGATTCCACTATTTAATGTTGAAAGTAAAAACATCAAAAAAGCACAGACATTTTCTATAACGGTTAATGCCCACCTCAACTTGATCTTTAATAATAAAATTAATATTATTTCACATTTCCAATATTATATGTAAACATTTAATAATTAACAACCACATATACATAGATATTTTTAATCATTCCCAGTACATCTCAATATTAACAACATTCATATTTAAAAATATAAAAATTATAACTGAAATCTAAAATACTAACCTATAAAATATTGATGTCCTAATAGTCTTGATTAGACTAATGGCACCATAATTAAGAAGACTAGAGATGAAACTGGCGAGCTGCAGCTTTTTTATCTCTTGCTAGCTGTTTTGGGTGCATCCTCTTCCGATGGGAAAAGCAATTCCCCGAGGAGGCGAATGCTTTTGGGCAATAAGGGCATCTGTAAGGCCTTTCTCCAGTGTGCTGGTTTATATGAAACTGGAAAAAAAATTATGATAATTAAACTTTTATTGCTATAAAATAAATTTTTAAAATTAAGTTCAAATAAATCTTAAACCCAATACCTCCTGCTACCTTACTTTTTCCCATTGGATTTTTCAAACCCTATTTGGAGAGCTAGTATATAACTACTCCTTTGTTATTTTCAGTAGCTTTGCTAAACTTTCTTTTTTTTAATTATTCTTTTGTAAAAGTGTGGTAGTAAAAATTATAAGTAGTCACAAGTAAACTAGCCTTAAGTGGTCTAAATATTATCGGTTGTCCCTATTAGTATAATTTTTTATACAATCTTTAGGATTGATTTTAATTGTTTATATTGTGTGTGAATTGAGCAGTTTGATCATGGGGCAAATTAGTTTCGATTTTGTTTTTACTTTGTTTCAATTTAGACATTTTTATATTTTCAACCATTTTTATATGAGAAATGTATATTCATAAGTTATCATAAATATACAAACTTTCTTTAATTTTTTACCAAAAGCTTGATAATCTGATAAAATAAAAAATGCAAAGTTGAATGTTATAAACCCATTAAATGATAAGAATAAACAACAAATTTATTTATTTTAAAACTAAAACTTAAAGATATAATAATGTAAGAAAAAGAAACATGAAGCTAAAAGGACAATATTATTAATACATTAAATGAAAGTTTTACAGGTGATCAAAGATAACATAACAAAGACTGATGTCTCAGGTAGGGGGCTGATATACTTAATTTAATTTAAACTAATTTTGTAATTTGTTAATTTATTTTTTTAACAATTTTAAACATTGCTCAGGGTTAAACCTTCTTTGCCTGCTCTTCTTTAGGAATTAGAAAGTTGGTTAATTTTTAAGAAACTTGTAAGCCAACTCCTTGAGCCCTAACATACAACAACAACATGCAAGCCAACTTACAGCATTGGAAATGAGATTCTTAAGGAAAGTGTTGAGAAAAACCAGAAGGGACCGTGTAAGAAATAACAGCATTCGAGCCACATTAGGAGTGAAATCTATTATTAAGCCCTCAAAACCCCCAGTTGAAATGATATGACCATGTTCATAGGATGGGAGATGATCATAATTATAATAATTTATTTATATATAATAATCAATGAGATAGCACTGAATACTAAATATGATATAACATTGTGGGCTAGAATAGATATATTGTGATACAATAAGTAGATAAATAGATACCAAAATGTTCTTACTTTGAGGTCTTGATTCCTTTTAAAAGTCTTCTCACATAGGGAGCACTTATGAGGCCTGAGGTTGGAGTGCGTGATTTGATGAGCCCGCAAAGTACTCCTAGTTGGGTATACTCTTCCACAGACTGTACACAAGCACTGAGTGCTGTAAACACGATGTTTAGTTTCAACATGAAACCTACAACCAAGATGTTATACATCTTATATATTGAATATCACCTATAGGCAATGGTGTTCTTCAGATAGAAAATATACAATAGTCCAAAATAAAAATTTCAACAACTACCACAAGAACATGAGTGGATCATAGACTGGATGTGTGAAATCCACATCGATGGCATACTTCACAGTGGTGCTAAGAACATTTCCACTAACTATATGAAAAATAAAATGAAACGTTCTCTTTTTTAGCAAACTTAATTGAAAAGTTGTAATATTCCTAAAAGAGAGAACCTTTAATTATATTTACATAACATTAGTGCAAATGTACATAGCAACACTGTGGAATAAGCCATCGATATTTTGATTGAGTACTAAGCGAATTCATAGGATTAGTTTAAGTTTAAATTGACAATATAAGACAAAATGGTCCTGTCAAATAGGACAATAAAATATATTTTGTAGTCAATTACATGAGACTGTTGAAAAATGATTAAACAACAGAAAATAACAGTTGGGCAAAAGGTGGAGGTTTTCTTTATATTCAAATACAAGTTTCTAAGGTTAAGATCTTTATTGTAATTCATTCTTTTTAGCCTTGAAAAAAAATCAGCAATGGGGCCTCAGTTTTTTACTTTTTTTTTTTTAATTTAGTTATGAACACCACTTTCTCCTTTATTAATTACTACAGTCATCTATTCAATATATAAGATTGAAAAAACAAAAATGGATGTTTAAGAAAGATATTTGCAGTCCTTAAATTCAATAACAGAAGCAAGGCAAAGTTATTAACTTAAAAACAGGTCATATAGAACAGTGAAACATCACAAATTATAATATATATAAAATAAAATATCTTTATTGGCTATTCTCAAAATCTTTCATTCATGTTAACTTGTTCCTTCATTCATGTTAACTTGTTCCTCAATTTGCTTATTTTACCACATCTATTAACCCTAATCAGTTATATAAAATTTTACTAATTTATTAACTTATCAGTAATTAAATTTAGAGCTCCTTACACTCTTGAAATAATTAAAAGTAAAATAACTAATAAAAATCTCTGATGTATCCAATTACACGACTTCCCAAACCACTTTGGATGCTAAGTCCAACATAAAAATTGTTAGTTATGTCTTCACTAATATAAATCCGAAATTAAGGTTTGGGAATAATTAAAGATGGTCCAGGTTGCAGTAAAAAAAAAAACATGAAAAACAGAACCATCTCCAAATTAATTGTTAAGATAGATCAAAAATATGATTGTGTAACTGGACTGTTAAACAGGCCAAATGCACACTTATTTTTGTGCTTACTACTTTCTATTTGGAGTTATTTTAATAATTTAACAACATGTTTACCTATTTATATGAGGAGATGGTGGTTGGGGTGTGGTCAGAGAAGTTTCTTAACTTATTTGTGTTATTCTCTGACCACACCCCGAACCATCTTCTCTTCATATATATTACCCACGGTCAACTATCTTCTCATCATTATTTACCTATTTAGATTGAGATCTGATGAAGCAAGAATTTTTCTCATTGATAAATGACCCCAGAGATGATTCTTGAGGCTGAGATCTGAGTTAAACCCTCTTGGACAAACTGTGCACTGATAAGGTTTTCCTTCAATTAACGGAGCACTGGCATTATCTTCTCTAAAATAAAATATAATTAATCATGTAACAGAGTGCCTGCTTTGATATATTATAATAATCAAAATAAACTAACTCAGAATTAGATTCAGATCGTGATGAGCTGTCAGGTTCTGGAGAGTTTTTCTCAAATTCTTCATCTTCTTGATCTGCTAAAAACAACATTGGGTCCACGGTAACTTCAAGTTCTGTCACATCAGGTTCATTTTTCTCCTAAAAAAAAAAAAAAAAAAAAGAAATATTTGTCCATATCGATCATGAGTAGAACAGGGACACATATAAAAAATTGGACTAATACCCATTACTGGCAACAGAGTAATACTTAAAACAATTTTAATGTTTAAACCCAATATTGAGAATATTACAAACATGTCTTCATACACTAAATAACTTTAAAATTCAATTATAATAATCAACCTTCTGAAGAGCTTTTCTTTTTTATCAAAGATTAACCTTAAGTGTCTACCGATATTTCACCATTACCATTTTAATGATTTGTTCATTATTGGGCCTAATGATTTTGCCTGAAATATGTCAATTATCTGGGTCCAATAATATCACTATATCTGAGTTAAGGTCCAGCCAATGGGAGTGGTCACTAAATTCCTTAATCTGTCACCAACTGTTTTTTACATATTCTACAGTGTTCGGCCTTATAATGGATCTTTTAATAAAAAACTAAGAGACAAAATTACCCATTAATAGGTTTATCAATATATACTTCAACTTGATTTAGAATTTATTTTGTATCACCAACTCTATCAAAATATTATTTACAATAACCAGTATTTCTTATGAAGTAGAATTAAAAGCATGAATTAGATTTTGTAAAGCTACTTGTTGGTTGTAGACCACTCTTTCAAAAATATTTTTCTGTCAACATTAAAATTCTCTAAATATATCAGACTTTTTTCCTTCAATAATTCATCTTCTGAATAAGGCACATTCCCTTACCTTTGACACTTTTTCTTAAAATCCCATAAAACTGATAAATTAAACCAATTTTTGTCAATCGCTTCAATACTCCTAAATCTTATCAACTAAAAAATAAAAAATAAATCACTAAACCTAATTATTAAATTAATTTATGATTTATTAAATATTTTATTTTGTTCAAGGTACGTTTTGGATACAAGGGAACGTTCTTCAAGTTTTCACTAATAACTACAAAACTAAGGATTTTATGAAGACAAACATTCTATACAAAATTAAAGTAATCCAAATTTCTTACAAAATTCTTTTATTAAATTGTGCACAGTAAAAATAGCCATTAAAATTTATCAATCTTTCTAAATTAACTAATATAAACGTAAAGAAGTCAAAAAGTGTAAAACACATAAGCATGTAAGAACCTAATAAAATTGCTATATTGAAGAGTCAGAATTAAAGAGAAAAAAATAGATGTCTTGGTATATAAGGTACAGTTCATAAAAATGTCAAAGATATGATCTCCTGACCACATATATTTTTATCAAGGAAAATTTTCAGGATTACGAAACAGAAATCTTTGCTACAAGGGGTAAACAATCACTTACTACATAGTCTAAAGTTTTTCCAAAAAAAAAAGTTAAGAAATGACACGACAAATTCGGAAACCAATGAAAATAAAACTTGTGAAACTGTTTTAGATACCTCTATTTATAGATTATATATCTCTATTAATCTATAAATTGCAATCTTTGATAACCAGAAAAGCTAACAAGGACAAAAACGGGAAATGAATAATAAGTATTTTATATCACTGAGGTACAAGTAATAGTAAAGTAATACATAATAGCAAAATTAAATTGCTGTAACCCACTCATACTGTTGGAAAGAGGAATGGCCAAGTTGCATTCCTGTCTCCAAGGAGAGGGAATCTCTCCTGTCCAGAATATGCTCTAAAGATTTCAAGATTGGATTTTGAACTGCAAACCTGATAATATTTAATTTTATTGTACCAAGTTTCGTCATTTATTATACAGATATACATTTTTTCTAATATGAATAAAAATACCAAGAGCAGTGATTTTTGGTAAGTTTAATTTTTAATCAATTAAATTTTATCTTCAAGAGTAAAGTCATACAAATCGTAAAAGGATTTTCAAACTATTTTGTTTCATATTTAAATAACTATGTTCATTGGCATATCTGTGGGTCATGGAAATTTCCGTAGCTTCATTTATTTAATCAATGGCTATAAGCAATTGATAACTGCATGGCAATGCACCCTACTTCCAAGGTCGAGGTTCTGGGAATCCTATAGATTGTCATTATGGGACTTATATTAAATCTTTTTAGAGAAATATTGTATGTAATGATTTTATATTTATAATTTTGTGATTGGACTCAAATATTCAATTCCTATTTTTATATCAAGATTACCATTATTAATATCAGTTATATTCTTAATTAATTGGCAAAGAATTGAACACTTATTTTCATTGTATACTTCTATTCTGTATTATGCATATTTATCTGTTTGGATATGTATCCAATTGTTTTAGTCATACAAGTATACAGTAGCAGGCCTGAAGGATAAGCTCGAGCTGACTATAGGTTGGTTTAATATTTCTAAACATTAGTGATTGAGTAAAACTTTAGTGTCCTATAGGTATACAGAAACCTATATAATAAATAACATATGATCAGTATCTCATGGCAACATTGGCACTTAAGAGGCTATCAGTGGAATAAGAGTGAGCCAGTGCGGATAGATGTTGACAGGCATGTTTTTAAAAAACAGTTTGGGACAGGAATATGAAACAGTGCATAATGAAAATTGTCCAATAGAGCAGTTTCTAAAAATCCTGTAGAAAACATAATTCCAATATATTTAACTATAATATATAACATGATGGTGTTAAATATATAAATACAATACATAACTTTATAGAGTAACAAAGAAGCATTTTTAACAAAATTTTAATAGTTTTAAAAATTATAGTTTGTCATATTGTCGCATTCAAATCTGGTCAGAGGAGTTTAGGTTGCAATTTATTTCAATATTTTTAATATGAAACACTAGTAAATTTTGCTTTAGTTTAGCTGCTTAAAATATTTTATTTTGTGTAATTTCTTGGCCTATTTCATTAATAACAACTTTTTATATGTTATTTTGTCAATTCAATATTTCAAGTTTGAATATTTAGTATTTAAATTTTATAGACTGGATCAATGCATCATTATTAATATTGAAAGATTATAATTTGTTGTTACTATTCGGCTTTATTTCACTTTATCTTTGGTTTTAATGATATTTAAATGTACTTTTTGATCAAATTCTTTGGTTGTTTTCTTACTAAATTTTAGCATCATCTGATGGTCAGTTTTGGTAAATTTAATTTTAAATCTCCACTGCCGCCACATAGAAAGACTACTTGGATTCAACATGGAAGAAATCTAAGTGTATTAATAATACTCTTTATAATAAAACAAAAAGTTAGTTCTTTGGATCAAGAGATTTTTAGCCTACGATATAATCAATGTACAAGGCTGGGACATTATAAGTTCCTCTACCATTGCAAGGAAAGTAATGAAGGTGCAGTGCATTAAAAACTGGTGATTCTAAAGATAACCTAGCCTGAAGGAACAATTTCAAAGACTCCACTGACAATAACTGAACTCCATTGATCCATTTTTTTCAGAGATTTATACTTTATTTTGATTTTACCATTGGCTTACATTAAAAAGGAGTATAGAGGAAAAATAAATAATCAATACCTAATAACTATAAAATCTGTTGCATAGCACTTAAATTAAAAAGAAACTAATAAACGAACTGGTCTATAGCCAGATGTCTTATTTCCTTATTATAATTTAAATTAGTTGTCTCTTATAGACATGACAGTTCTTAGTACTACTCAATGACTCTAGTCATAATCATGGCCTCCATTCTTAACAATAAAATTGAAAATGATTTAAGTTTTGCAAGGGTCACGCCATAACTCCTATACTTAAACTGGGCTAATATATTTTCTCAGGGTTTCTTCTCTTCAAGACACTTCAATTTCAGATATTAATAAAAAATATTATCATTGAATACTACATTAAAAGTTAGAATGAGTAAATTGAGAAAAAATATATGAACATTTTGTACTATTACATAACATTTGTAGTAAATAAAGTTTAAAGTTTAATGTAGTTTAAAGTCAATAAACAGATTAATGTAAATAAAAAGAATTAATAGAATCATATAGTGTTTCCATAATATCAAGAACATTAAATAATTTAATCCCCCTCCCAAAAGAAAATATAAAATAATAGTAGACAATTTAAGCATATTAGGAAGTTCACTAAAAATTTATCTTTCCTTTTAATTAATATTAATATTTTCATCACAATCAATATTAAAAAAAAAAAAGCAAAATTATAAGTTATTGATATCAATACTTTGGTAACATTGTTTAAACAAATGATATAAATTTTAACTATACTTTATTTATTGAACAACAATGTGCATTATAACTATTACGATAACACTGCAAGAAAACTGGATTATGAGGTTCATGAAAGTTGGAATTCTAGCAACACTGCATCACTCCAAGAAATTCACACATGATTTCACACTGACAATTAAATTAAAAGGGAAAAATGAAATTATTTTATCATGATTCCATTAAGGTTAAATGAACTATGATATTTAAAACTACTAATAGAATATATATGTATATATAATTGACCGTAAAAATTGATGTATAGGAAGATGGTCAGGGTTGTGGTCAAAGGAGAAACAAAAATAGTTCACAACTATTTATTTTCGGACGTTTCGCCCCACTTTGTAGGGCTCACAGTCACAACAGTCACTGTTCACCCGTTTGCTTTGAACAGCCCTGATGAGGCCCTACAAAGTGGGGCGAAACGTCGGAAAATAAATAGTTGTAAACTATTTTTGTTTTTCCTTTGACCGCAACCCTGTCCATCTTCCTATACATACTAATAGAATAATATCACCAAAAGATACACATTCTCAATAAGCTCATCTTAGACAAATCTAATCAACACTTATTACTGAATATAAGATAATAACAAATATCAGCCAAACAATATCTTATAAAATTATAAATTATGTATTCATAAGACACAAAAAGATTAAAATCAAATGACACCAATACTCTCAAACCACTGCTCGAGGTAATATATAATAAAAATCTATGTGCCTTAAAGTTCATGATACAAAAAAGTATTCCTTACCTTGGTGAGGATTGAATGCAACAGACTGCCTTTTGCCGAATCGTCTGTACCCTCGTCCTCAGGTGGAGAAGGGGGTGACTCTCCAGAACCCATCATTTCTACTAACTTAATTTGCGTGAGGGCTGCCATTCTTGCAAACTCATGAATACTGTCTAATTTACTAGTACACATCGCACAAACTGTTTTTGGAAGAATATCTTCTTCGGATACCTGATGTCAAAAACAACTTTAGTGTTCTAGATGATAACAGATATATGGGCTATGTAATTAAATGTTTAACAAAAAGGCACAAAGTGTAGAAATATTTATTGAGTAATTTGATTAAATTAGTATAAAAATCTAACTTTAAACAAACTTCATTTCAGAATTATGTACCATTAATGATCCAAAACCTTATTTAAAATCATTTAACTTAAATTTGTAAATCCTTACTATCACAACAAAAATAATATAATCATGATAGGCTTAATTAAGAGGGTAAAGTAGTAAAAACACATTCATACAAACAGTTTTAATATAAACAAACATATTTCAATTTCTTGAAATAATAACTCTCTTTAATAATCACTGCCAAAATAAAAAATAAATAAAATCAATTTAGTAAATAAATTAAAAAAATATTCTAAATATTTACAATAACTTAAAATGTCAAAAACTCACTGTAATATAGAGGAATTTTTTTATCTTTTCTTCTAATTCTATTTCTTTTCCTTCCTTACTAAATATAGAGATGCCTTCAGATTTGTTGGTACATATCCTACACAAAGTTTCAAAAACTACATTCCCTTCCATACTTACGAAATTGTTTATAACATAATAAAAACAACCCCTTTTGAAGGGTAACAGAAACACTTAAAGGCTACATTGACCTGATCAGCTGTTTGTGGCGGGAACAAGAGGATTTGAAAAATTTTTAAGTGCTGGGGGTAATATGTAGGTATTACATTTAATGAAATAATGAATTCAACATTCAGTTCAAATATAAAAACTATTTTGTTTTTTACTTTATAAAGGATTTTAATTTAGAAAAATATAACTGAAAGTACATTTTTAAAAATACTTAAACGTGATCAAGAAGAATTTCTTCAGCACTAATTTTTTTTCTCTTAAATCAGTGGCTAAAAGGTCCCAAGCACTAATTTTATCCCTTACCAGGATGTAGTCCCGAAAACCCATGTAAAAAATGGCCATAATTTGAAGGGAATTCATAAAGTAATTTTCGAATCTTTATAGTATTAAAATTTTAAAAAATGAGTCTGCCAAAGGGATCATACTACCTGAAAAAATTATGATTTCGTGTCTGCCAGCTTATGATTGCTACCTACGGCTGGCAGAAACAAATTAAAAATCGCGATTTTATTATCCAAAAAAGTACATAAAATGGAGGCAAAGTGCGTTGTTATTGAAATTTGTAAGAAGAAGGAGCAAAATACATGTTTAAATTTCCTGACAATTTTATGCAGATTTTCTAACTATGTTAAAATATTTCATTTTCTCAAACTATAAAACGAAATATTTTAATTTTCCAACTCTCTTGGAATAATCGCTTTTGTCGAATGTTTTATTACTCAATTAAAGTAGATAACTATAAAATTTTTATTTATCAACCTAAGAGGTTTTGTTTTAAATTTTAGTAACTTTTTGAGTAAAACCTTTCCAAGACATATACAACTAATTTTCTTTTTTTTACTAAATAACATGAAATGAACAAGAGACATAAAACATCAAATAAAACTTCTTTTGACCCAGTTGTCAAATATTTTATATTGATGAAATTATTTGACAGAATAAAGTTTAGTCTATTAGAGACCACAAAAACAAACATTGTAAAATTCTTTCATATTTATATTCATCCATTATTTATTACTAATACAATGAGAGATGTTCTTTATTTTTTCAAATAAACAAAATTAGATGTAATCAAAAACTTTTGTTTTTCTGTTGCTCTGAAAATTTGTATTTAATGATTTTTGAGGTGTGAATAAATAGTTATCATCATCGTAGGCGTAGGCATAGTACAAGAGCCAGGAAGAAAAAAAGGCAGTTATCTCACCCCAATTTTTGATTACTTCAATAAAAACTATGTATAATTACTAGTCATAAATGATGAGTCTGCCAAGTATAGGTAGGGGGATTAAAAAATGGCGGCTGTTTCAAAACCTTAAAAAAACATTGATTTTTCATTCGGAGCTCTATATCTTAAAAACTACCAACATTTCTAGAAAATCTAAAAGAACGTTATTTAAAGAAGAGTAAATTTGCTGGAAATTAGCCCTAAAAGAGCTATTTACGTCCAATAGTTCTCGAGATATACCGCATAAAAGCAAAATTTATTAAAAATCTACTGAAAAATTAGTAGTTGTTAATTTATTTTGAGAAATCTGTATCTCAGGAACTATGTGACCTACAAATGTCTATTAGCACTCAAATTAAAGCTAGTTTAATGGACTATATAGAAGTTTATGACCTTTACCTTCATAGGAATAGTAGTTTTCATGATATTTACTAACATAGATTGATTTAATCGGACAATAAATTTGATTTATGAAAAACTTTATTTCAGAAACCATTGAACATACTGATGTCTGCCAGCGCTCAAATTAAAGCTAGTTAAATTTACTACAAAATAGTTAATTATGTTTATCTTTTTAGGAATAGTAGTTTTTATGATATTTAACAAAATAAACTCACAAAATGTTAATTTCTAGTTGTTCGTATAAAATGTTGGATTTTTGATAAATATATCTCTAGATCCATAAGACGCACATATGTCTGCCAACTCTCAAAATAAAGGAAATTTAACTTACTATAAAGTAGTTCATGTTACTTATCTTCGTAGGGGTAGTAGTTTTTATGATATTCATATATGAATATGAATTTGGCAAATGAAAATTTGTCCGAACAACTTGAAATCAATTTATATTTCTTGTAATTATTACTCCTACGAAGATAAACATCATAAACTATATTATAGCTCATTAAACTAGCTTTAATTTGAGTGCTAATAGACCTTTGTACGTCAAATGGTTTTTGAGATATGAATTTTTCAAAATAAATTCACTAACTACTGATCTTTCAGTACGTCCAATACAACATTTTTATGAAATGTTGCTTTTTAAAAAGCTATATCTCGAAAACTATTTAACGTAAATAACTCTATTAGGGCTCATATTTTAACAAATTTACTCTGCTTTAAATGACGTTCTCTTAGGTTTTCTTGTGTTGTTCCTACTTTTTAAGATATATAGCTCCGAATGAAAAATTAATTATTTTTAACGTTTTGAAAAAGCCGCCATTTTTTATTTACACAAGGTATACTTGGCAGACTCATCAATTTTGAATATTAATTATACATAGTTTTCATTAAAGTAATCAAAAATTGGGGTGATATAACTGCCATATATATATATTGTAATTCCACCTTCCAAGAAATACCCCATCATTTTAATTTTACTCCTAAAATGTAATCATTAATTTTCATAACCTACAATCACAATAAATTATTGAAAAGGGAACGACTGAATCGTTAACAACATGATTCACCAATGGCTCGCACCATAAATATAAGACAGTTTTGCACTTTTCACATATAGTTAATTATAATTCTTTTTGGACGCCACAATCATTCCCCGCTATTAACTTCCAAATTATAGTATGCTTCCAGAAAGAAACCATCAATCAAATAATTTCTCTATTTTCTTTCTTTTTTAGGTATAAAAATCTACACCCATTATTACCATTGTTTCAGCCTAGATTACAACAGTTTAACAAAAGATAGCTAAGTACTGTGGAATGGGACCGGGAGATATCGGGCGCTCCCGTCTATTTCCGATTTCCCAGTTAGTCCTAGCCGGTTGCGTGAAAACCCTTTTCACCTATAGTTAATTATCAAATTATTTCATAGTTCATAAAAATCGTTAGAGCCTTTTTTTTAGAAAGTCCTAAAAATATGTAAAATCTATTATTTAAAGCTGCACTTCCAGCAAGTCGATTTTAGCACAAAAGTTGCTGTAACATTCCAGGCATACACCTGCACAAAATATGTAATTACAGTTTCGTAGGACATGTTCTTTTTGAACTAGGCTGTTCACACACATGAACATTATTTTTTTATAATTTGATAAGCTTTATTTTGGATATAGATCCATATTTTTATTTATACAAATCATGATATTATTTTCTTTTGTTTATATATTTCTTTATTATAATTATCTTAAATTCGATTTTTCTCTCTTTTAATTCAGTGGGTGCTATTGTTATCATTTACACCCCCCCCTTTTTTCCTTTATTATTTTATTTCTGTATATATTGTACGAATGAATATTTAAACACTAATTCTAAGACCTTAATTTGTGGCAGATTTTATTTATTCTCTTCAATAAAATAAATATTTTGCATCAGAAGTAAAAAACCTAATTATTTGTAAAATCAATAAACTAGGGTACCAAGTGCAACAGTTATTGACAAGTCAACTTTTGTTTTTAAATAATAAGAGTTTAGTGCTAACAACTATTTCATAATTGGCGCCAGTTGTAAGCTAAAATTGAAAAACCTATAGCTTACAACTGTCGTCAATTTTGAAATGGTTGTTGGCACCAAAATCTTAAAAAAAGGTTGACCTGTTTATAACTGTTGCACTTCACCTAGTGTTTTGAAATTGGAAAGGAAGTTAGATTAAGCCGGTCTACACGAAGTTAGTATCTGGTTTCTAAGTGTGAACATTTGTTTTTTCTTGTTTAAAGGCGTAAAAACTTTTGGTAATTAACGCCTAGCAAAGTATAATTATTTCCACGTAACAAATAAAAGAAAAAGGAACTAGAATGATGTTTGTAACTTAAAGCGAAATTTTCACCATTTTCTTGATTATAACTAAGTAACTTCAAAACCATAACCATGCGCATGACAGAATTACTTGAATTTTTGGGTTTTAATGTCGATAACGTTTGCTTCAATTTTAAATTAAAATTAAGTCATAAAAATCTCTGTATGACTATTAATTTTTAAGATGCAGGAAGATAGATGTCTGTACACGAACACAAATAAATGATTGTAATCAAAACTTTAAAAAACTGTTTATGTGGTAATTATTATTTTCTAATTAAACTGTAGTAAAATTTATGCGAAGTAATTCATCATTATGAGAGATAGTTGACCGTAATTCATCATATTCTATAAACCTGGCTTGCATTTTATATGATTTTAATAAATAATAATTAAAACATGAACAATGTTTTCTCTCGAATTCCACTTAACAATGTTCCTGGTTAGTTGATATTTCTAGACGAACCATTGAGCCAAAAGATTCTCTTAAGGGCTGACATGAAAGTTAATTAAATTTACTTCAAAATCGTTCTAAACGTTTATTCTCGTAGAATGAATATTTTTGACAATATGTCAGACTTTTTAAATTTTGAGGAAAATGGTCAATGAATGTAGACATTTTGCTACTGTCACACGCAGTAAAACTGGAATAACTTATATACATTCCTTTTTCATTTGTATATATTTAATTGTTGTTATTATTTTTCTATATAAAAAAAACAATAGTCATAAAAAGTTCATATTAGTTTCAAATTGTAGAAAACTTTACAGAATTTAAAACTGAGACAATACTAAAATATTGTTTTCTTTATTAACCCGTTTCTAGACCTACAGTTTAAATGGCAAGTTAGATATAATTGTCGGCCGTAGGTAACAATAGGGTATATTCTTGTATTTTTTAAAAAGTTTTTATCAATCCACACTTACTAAAAACCCTTTGTGTGTATACTAGAGTTCTCTATGATCATCGGTTCAAAAGATTTTAATTTGTAATTTGTGAGTCGCGATATCAGGCCTACAGATAAGAGCCGCATCTGGGAAATGAGGCGGTATGGCCGTTTGCGAAACCTTGGTAACCTCGCAACTGCAGTGGCTTCAGTTCGAATCTGGCTAGAAGGGCTTGACTTTTATTTTGTGAAGGGCTCAGGGAAATAAAACTTGACCCTACCCCCTCACTCTAGTTACAATAGGTTGATTACCTGTAAATGAACCTCCTCTCCCTCTCCGCATGTCAGAAATGATCATGAAGGGCAAGGGTAACTGTTGCACATCTTTTCGGCCCACGAAATTCACCACACTGTTACAAAATACATTAATTTAATAATGAGCGAAGTAGGTGAAAACCAACTTATTGAAACAATGTATTACTTGTGCATCCATATATTCCAAAATTATCTTTCGAAATTATGAAAAAAAGTTAACTTTGATTTTAAAATAATATTCTTACAAATATAGAAAGATATTGTCTGTTTTATTTATGAGTTTAGAGTAAGAAATCATTATGTAAATTATAATAACTCATTATGTTTTACATACACCAAAAAAGTCTACAGTGGGTCTGATGTGTAAATGGAGTCAATATATAATAATATACATATAATTTTATATGCAGCCCGTGGAGTCATGATGCATTATCGAAGCGGAGGGTAGGACTTGTAGGAATCTGAAAGAGAATCATTTGAGGACATAAAATTGAAAATCGCATCCCAAAAAACATATTTAAATAATTTCAGAAACATTCTAAAATTTTCGAAACTATTTTCTGATCTCCATTTGACTGGATTACATTCTGCTTCATAATTTCGATTCGCGCTCACATTAAAACGAAACGACTAAACAAAAAATATCATGAGGATCGAAATTGTAGGTAATTTTCTCTTCTTTAATTAAAGTATTGAATAATTGATAAATAAAATATCAATTATATTCTGAGACATGGTCCCTTTAGAGTAAAATGAGTGTATAATTAAAAACAAATAAATCCAACCATAAATTAAGAATACAAATAAAAATACCTTAATTTATGCATAGTATAGTATAATAGAATTTAAATAACAATAAAATCGTAAATGAAATAAATTCTTATTCTTAATTTAAAATAAGAGATCACAAAGTAAGGAAATAAACAAAATAATCAATGCCTATCTAAAAAGAAAAAAAAATGTAATCCTAATCTAAAATCGGTAAAAAAAAAGATTATAGGAAGATAGTCCGGGTGGCGGTCAATAAAGGTATGAAAATAGTAAAATAAAACTATTTATTGTTTTACTGGAAGATATTGATTGACCGTGTGTAAAGATGAAAGGAATATGGTCCGGGTGCGATAAAAATAAAAAAAAAATTTTTTTGTTTTGATTTTTGTTTTGACCGCCGTCAAAATAGCCCTGACGAAGCCCTGCAACGTGGGGCGAAACGTTGGCTCAATAAAATAGTATATTCTACTATTTGAGTTTTTTTTTACCGCACCCGGACCATATTCCTTTCATATTTATTGTTTTCTATTATTTAAATAGATTATTACAGTTAACAATAAATAGTTTTATATATTTATTTATACTACTTTAATACCTTCATTGACCGCCACTCGGACTATCTTCCTACAATCTACTTCATACGATCAATTATCTTCTTCTTCTTAAAAAAAAATAATAATAAACAGAAAATGAATACAGATCCTATTCCTATTTTATTTAAGTCTAAATAAAAATTAAAGAATTACAAATTAAAATAAAAGAAAAAAATCGATTGCATTTGAAATTATAGGTTTCTAACTATATTTTATAGTTACTAATTATTCTAACTATATGAAATAGGATCCAAAAAAATTATTCACCTCTGTTCCGAATTCCTTTCCTAAGCTAGGTATTATGATTAGGGAGCGTCCATTCGAGATGTGAGAAGGTATCGGAAAATTAAGGATTTGAATTAAGATATGGAATACGCATGTCAAATATCAGAAGGGAGGGAATTCCAGAGGGCTGAAAAGGAATTTTATAGTGTTTTGGTCCCCTGGGAAGGGATATAGAGGTCAGAATGGCGAGATCTTGTTTCCTGGGAGTGGATAGAAGATTTGAATTGGAGGAGAATGTGGATGTAGGAAGGTTGTAGGGAGCTGATGATTTGGTATAGCTAACATCCGTGAAAATATTTTCTACGATTAAAGGGGAAAAGCCACTTCAACTCACCAAACATGAGAAAGCCTCGAGGTACAGAAGACAAATCTTAAAAATGAATTCGTGATTCGCTTCAATCTAAAATACTCCTTTAAAATCGTGAGGCCTCCATATACCACACAACTATAGTCAATGTTGAGGAAAATTATTAAGGATACAAGGAGCTTACGTGTGGGTTTTGGGAGTAGGCGTCGGGAGCGCTGGAATCGTTTGATTGTATTTATTGAACGTTGGGAAATTTGAACGATGTGAGCTTTACAGGACAGGGTTTATGGTATTGCCTATGCTTTTGACAGTGAAGCTGAAATTAATAGGGGATCCTTAAAAAATGAGGTAGGATAGGTGGCGTTAGACCATGGAGGGAATTGGAACCTATCATAAGCCGGAGTTATTCATAGAGTTTAGCTTTAATTTATTTAATTTTGCCCAGGCACTTATCCAATCCAAGTCTTCCTGAATATACTGGCAAACACTGTGAATAAGTCAGATAGTAGGAAGAACATATCGACTTGGAAGTCATCTATATACAGGTAGTGGGAGCAGTGGAAATATAGGAATTGAACAGGAGGGGAGAAATACTCGAACC
This sequence comes from Halyomorpha halys, assembly GCF_000696795.3. Taxonomy (NCBI): domain Eukaryota; kingdom Metazoa; phylum Arthropoda; class Insecta; order Hemiptera; family Pentatomidae; genus Halyomorpha; species Halyomorpha halys. Next base: position 525,146 of record NW_027113783.1, on the reverse strand, counting down.
CCTGGGCTACTCCATAGGACAAGATAAAGAAGGAAGACAGGATTGGCAACTGTTTCAGTTCGATCGGAGAGGAAAGACTGGAGAAAACTAAAGAAACTATTGGAAAAGGATAGTGATTTCAATCTAAACGCTGCACTAGACAAAATAAAATTAAAGTTGAAATTCATGACCAACACACAAGACCATAAATGAGCATATTTTCAGAGGTTCTCCAAAACTTTCCATGTAATAGTAATATAATCCTGGACTAAAAGCCGTATGTGTTGTTCTGTAATCGGTATTGCGGGTACTGTACAGCCTCTGTCCTGTGCCCATTTCCACGATAGATCTAAGAGAATTTATGATTAAGTATTGCGGGTAATGTATAGCCCCTGCACCGTGTCCATTTCGATTTTTTGTCAACGAATAAATAAATAATCAATAAATTCATGAATAAAGTTTTGGTGATTTAAACAATGAATTAAAACATTTAGTGCCATTAATAATAAATTATAGATAAATAATAAATTATAGGTTAAATAAATAAATATTATATAAAGGAGGAGGAAGAGAAGAGGGAAAGAGGAAGAGGGTAATGAAAGGAGAGCGAGATTAAAAATCTTTCTTGGGACAGGATTCCCCACAAGTAATTAAGTAGAGATTCCACGGTGACTGGGATAGTAGCAGCCATCGCAGCCACTTTCATCGTTTAGACTGATATTTGCTTTCGTAATACCATGATTTGTTCACAGCTAATAGTACTATTATTTATCAGGGCAAGTGCAACAAACTTATACGACGTATATCTGTCACGTGGAATCTCCGCTTTATAATATAAAGTATATGGAAACATACCAAGGAGCATTTATAATATCCGCAACTGTGTAATGTGTGTAAACTTAAGTAAGCCCATGAAAGAGTTTTTTTTATATTGAACTAAAATGATAGCATCATTTCTATTAGAATAATAAATGAAAATTTATAAAACGAATAAAGTTGAGAGAATGTAGTTGAAAATGTAGCTGGTACGAAACTGAATAATGAACTAGATTTCTTACGGCACTCATTCCATTAGGGTGTATAGAATGCTGGAAAGATCAGAAACAGTCTATGACAAACCAAATAAACTATTTAGCCATTCGAATTTATTATGATTTCAGGACAACAGTAAAATTTAATTTAATTTTATTTAAATAAGAAATTTTGGCAATTACTCATAATTTAGTTAACTAGAAGTGTTACGAATATTTGTTTAAGACTAATTGAAGACCAATATCGGTTAGCGAACGAACCATTTGTGATGGAATTGAAGTTCAATAAGGAGGCGGGGCAGCAGTAGTGGCATGGATCGGAGCCAGGATGTTTCTCCGGCCGAAGAAGCTGCCGGCCAGGGTATGTTGTCATTTTCCAACATATGCTAAACATCAAATAAGAAAACTAAATAAAATAGAAAAAGCCATAGGTAATAAAAATAAATAAATTGGAAACGTCTGTCACCTTGGCTTAAGTGAGCGACCGTTAGAACTCAAGGTTATTTTTCAATACTGGCTACTTATACTAATTCTTCATTTGCGTCAACTGCATATTATTTATGCACAGCCACAATTTCCTTTCTCATTTTAGTTCATATCAGCATCAGTGCCATTCAGGATATGGCTTGACTTGGAACAGTGTCTATGTGTGTATTTTGTTATAGTTTCTGTGCTATTTGCTCTGTTTTTAAAGTTCAGAACTTGAACTTGTTTCTTTGATTTTCCTTTTATTACTTCTATTTTGTTATAAGTTTCATCTCTAGTGTTGATGAAAATAATATTAATACATCACCTCATAGATTGTCCTTTGAATATTTTGTTAGGTTTGAGGTTTTATATTTTTTTGTAAGTTTTAAATTACAATAGATATGGACTAATTAATCTTTATCTAACATCATCCCTAAATCATGTCATTATCTATGATGTCATGAAATTTATGTTTGTAGCTTATCGCAGTTCAACCAATAATCAATGACTTATTGACAAGCTGTGTGCTTCCATTTGATAAATCGAGTTTGTTAATTCATTACATCAATATCGTGACAATTGTTCTCAGTAAGTGTTTTTTTTTTCTAATATACCACAAGATTGATGTATATAACAAATTATATTTGATGCCAAGTTATTGTGAATCTACTTGATTCTTAATTAGTCATTGTATGTCAAGTAGGTTGTTGAGTGATGTCAAGTGTTGTTCCATTAAACGATAACAAATGACTCAGATTTTGACTCTAATCTAGTAGTTCTGATGATGAGGGAAAAACCATAAAACATTGATTTATGATGTAAAAATAGTACCTGAAGGAAATTATAAGGAAATAATTTCACCAAATACCAGATATAAATGACTCAAATTTTGACTCCTATCTGGTGATTTTTCCTTATTGCGATCACAGACTTACACGATGTTACAAATATTCAAAAGTTTGAATAAAAGTAAAAGAAAGAATTTGAGAAACTTAGGGCTGAGTGAAACACGTTCTATTGAAGGTGAATATATATTTTTCGTCATGGTACTTTCTCTTGGTAACAATATTGATTAAAAGTACATTTTAAGTAAGATATTTTATGACCATTGAGTACTATTAACTACTAATTTTAAAAAAGCTTTTTATTTGAACCTCTAATATTATGTATTACCTGGATTTTTTATGGTTTAATTTTTGACATAAATTTGATTTTAAACAAATTTAGATGTGATTCTTGATTTATTGGTGGCTGCAATAATTGTTTAGTTTTAAGAGGTCCCTGGGTGGTCAATAGTCAATGAAAGGATATCAGTGACAATATTCAATGGTCGGAACTTTGATCAACAGAGACATATCATTTTTTAAATTATCATTTCTATGTTTTGATTTCATATAGTCAAGAAATACTAGCCTAAATTGTATTTTAAACATTGAACATCAAACATCTGTCTTTCCTTTGAAAAACATTGAACAAGTTAGATTTGTTCATTGAAGTAACATAGGAAACATCCATCAATCAAAATCTTTAATCACACTGATTGTTTAACACAATCTTTTTTTAAGGAAGAAAAAAAAAGTAATTGTTTTTTGTGTGTTGAAGTATAACTTAATTTGTTTTAATTATTATTACTTTTTCATTACATAAGAGTTATGTGTGTAATACAATTATATTTTTTCTATGTTTTTTAACTATATTATGTGTTTTTTTATTCTTATCGGTTTCCTGACAGGTTGCAGTGTTCGGAGATGATGATTACTTGAAATTATTTTATGATTTTTTCCATAGTCCCCAACTTAAATTTTTTTTACCTTCATGGAGATTTTTAATGCACTTCTTTAATTGTAGCAGTGTTAGATTTTAAAGTTGTTAACAGAGCTTAGATTAATGTTATGATTATGGATTATTTGTTTTAAACGATAAATGTTATGGGGCTCAGAAGTGTTTTGTGTTATAACTAACTCTAAACTAAAATTAATTAAAACTACATCATTTGGTTAGTTATGAATTTTATTATTTCTCTTCTTTGTACTGTTTTCCTGTGACTCTATTATTGGCACAGTTGGGAGAAAATTTTTTGAGTGTAGAGAACAGTTAGGCTTTTTACAATCCAAAAATATTTTATCAAAATTTGGAATTTATAAACAATAATATCTGGTTTGTCCATTCACACGATTTTCCTTATCCATATCAATATCTCCACTAATTGTTGATCCAGTAGAGGTTTTATTATTTTTTTTAGTTTGTTTTATTTCAGAATTTAATTATCTCTCCAAAGAGCATCTGAAATGTTCCAGGAGATGTATTGATTTCAAATAAATCAAAATTGACCAGCTTTCCATGAAAACTGAGCAAAATACTTTGAAAAAATTGATACAAACTCCAACAAGTCTTATCTTTGTTAATACTGCTCTAATTAAGAATTATTATTATTATTATTTTTTTTAGATAATTTAGTTTCCTTTTGAATGCCTTTATAAAAATGCCATTTTTCACTCACAAACTGACAATAAATACTCTCTACCTTTAAAACAGATAGATCCCTTGAGTTTTAACCAATGATTCAACAAAAATCTTATCCGATTACAATATTCTCCCTACCTCAGTGGTAAGGAAAGTAAAAAATTGTATGAGTATCTATAAAAAAGTTAAGGAGATTTCTTCATGAACAAAATAATATTACATCTATCCCTTAGATTTTTGATTATAAATGAATGAATGAATGAAAAAATAATTTTATTCTGGGACTTATGTCACCAAAGAATAAATACATGGTTTATATATTATTATTTTTGTCTGGCAAGCATTTAAAAGTTTTCAGTAAGTCAAATAAAATTAAATTGATGAGATCTTGGCTTAACTAATATTTATAATGTTAATCAATGTATGCTTAACTATATTGTTTACAATGATGCGGAGGTTTAGTTATGCAATAAGTGAAGGAATAAAGGAGGTGTTGTTTAAAGGAAAGAATGGATGAGGATTGGTGAATGGAGATGGGGAGAGAGTTCCAGAAGGCGGTTGCACGTATGACAAAGGATTTGCTGTAGAAGGTGGTTCTATAGGAGGGCATATATAAATCAGTCGGTTAGGATCAGGTGTTTAATAAATGAATGGATGAACGAAGAGTGAGGAGATCAAGGATATAGGTAGATTTTTTTATTTTAAGAATTTGGAATACGAAAAGACCAAGGAGGTATTGCCTTCGGGAGGTTGGATAGAGCCACTTTAACTCGGTATACTTGAGAACATACTTGGAAACCCAAAGATAAATCTTACAAAACAATTCATGAGTCTCTTCAGTCTCAACTCTCGACCTGCAGATAGCCCTCCATAGACCAAAATGTTAATTATGTTAAGAAAGCAAAGTTTTTGAAAAGATTGGCAGCCTTATCGTCTGCTTTGGTGGGTTGAACTTTAATCTGTGGCGGACCAGTGGAATGTATCTTGACCTTCCCACTCTCACTAGAATAGCTTGGTAACCTGTTGGATATCACTCCACATTCCAGAAAACAAAAACAAAAATCTTGTACAATAGACTGAGGCTACTTTGTGACAACTTTCCTTGCTTTGGATTAGTATATATTATACTTGGTCTTAATCAAAAGTATAATGAATCAATTGCTTTGTTTTACAATAGAATTACTATTAGGTTATGTTTGATTATTATTATATTTAATTCTTGAGAATGATATTGGAATCACCCTATATGTTACTGAACATATTTTTTAAATTATTTATGTTTTCATTTCAGAAGAAACAGTTCCTGAAGAGACTGATCTATCTGTAAGGGATGTTGTTGATCTCTTGGAAGAGCAAAATGCTATTATCACTGGTATGGTTTCTCTATTTCCATGTTGTGTGAAATTAAGGAAATATTTATGATATTTATATATTAATTGGATGTTTACAGGTGGTAAAACCAAGGAAGGTTATCCCATCATCACACTGCCTGACCTTGCCAATTTTTCAAACCTCCTCGATACAGATTACCAAAAGCTTATGACGTACCTCACATCAGTGCCATCGTTAGTTTTACTTTAATTTCAGATTTTTTAAAAGTTTCATAGAATGAATTATGTTGATTTAAATTACAAATTTATTGAAATAATTTATTATTATGATATACACCATAAATTCAAAATTAACAATTTATTTTAGAATGCATGAAGCTGACTTAGGGTTTGCTCTTGTTATTGATCGAAGAAATGACAAATGGAGTTCAGTCAAAACTACATTACTCAAAATATCAGTAAGTTTTAAACACTAATAATTTCTGAAATTGTGTATTTCTCAGTATATATACTTTAAAAGAGATTTTTTAAATATTTGATTCCCCATTACCAAAGATATCGACCAAAGATTTATATTTATCCAGGTAACAAAAAAAAATTGTCGTCGAAATTGAAAAATTTTACTCGCATTTTAGGTTTTAGACGACAAGGAATGTATTTGGTTCTTTGTCGGTTTGTAGTTAAATTTGTGTTTAGGTGTAATTGATTGAACCATTGATCTGATTTTTATGAAATTTTCAAGAATTTTGTGGATTGGTATCTAGGTAGTTTTTCCCAAATTAGGTAGTTTGTCAGATTCCGACCTCTACTTTCACTTATGTAGGCTTAAACTTATTTTCATTGATGTGATAAATTTTCCTCACACCTTTATGTTTCTTGATGTGATAAAAATGAATATGAACTTTGTTTCACTTCTAAAAAACCTTTAACCGCAGTTCGATAGGTCAGTCTGTCCAAATTGTTTTAGACACAATTCAACTCATTGGATTCAACTCACATTGAAGAACGGTGAGGTTATTATATAAGGACTATTAATACTTTATAAATAATGTATATGTCAACATGATTGATAAAAAAATTATCTCAAAGGAGGAAAAAAATCAACTGATTTGGACCAGTATTAACAATAATTTAGAGGATTTAAAAAAAAAAATCCATGATTTCTCCAGTAGAGAAAGTTATGAACAAGTTTAAAAATTTTTGGCTCTTAGCTAAGAAAGTATACATTTTTTTCACGATTATTATATACCAATTGATTTTTTCATTTTTCATACTTGGATAATGTTATTTGTGTGGCGATTAAATTCCCTACAAAACAAAAAGAAAAAGGTCATTGAATTCAGACTATCATTAGCTCAGATATAGTCTGTTGACCTTTTACCTATATTATTAAAAAAGATGTAGAATTAAGTCAGGTTGCTTTGATTTTCGTTTATTTTTTATTATAACTTGAAAGCTTTACACAGTAGAAAGCTGAATGTCTGCTCTTGATTAATTCTATTCAATTAATATATCTATATCCCAAAATCTGACAATTCTGAAGCAATGCCTGATCTGCTAGTCATAATACGAGGGCTGCCCAGAAAGTAACAGACGTTTTGAAATACACAATTCACAAATTGAAAAACTCAAAGTTTATTATATACTTTTGAAAGATACACTCTTAAGCTATTTTTCTATATAATCGCCATTCAAATTGAGACATTTATCATACCGTGGCACAAGTTTTTCAATACCCTCTCTGTAGAAAATCCTGCCACTTGTGAAATGCGGTCTGTGATTCGGTTTTTGTTGGCTGGAAACAACAGGCCAATTGTAATTTATTGTCAGCTTTGTGATGTTTACTGGCAGGGGATAACGAGTGAAAGCTGAGTGAGGCAATGGTGCAGTGATTTTAAAAATGAACTGTCGGACAGTTCTGTAATCGTGAAACAATGGTTTTCACGAATTTTGTTATTGATGTGCATTACCAGGTCATCAGTCACAAGGCTAGGCCTACCATTGTGGTCCTCGTCGGGAACACTGGTATGGCCATTTTTAAAATCAATGCCTCACTCGGCTTTCACTCGTTATCCCCTGCCTGTAAACATCACAAAGCTGACGATAGATTTCAATTGGCCTGTTGTTTCGAGCCAACTACCCCGAATCGGAGACCGCACTTCACAAATGGCAGGATTTTCTACAGAGAGGGTATTGAAAAACTTGTGCCACGTTATGATAAATGTCTCAATTTGAATGGTGATTATGTAGAAAAATAGCTTAAGAGTGTACCTTTCAAATGTATATTATAAACTTTGAGTTTTTCAATTTGTGAATTGTTTATTTCAAAACGTCTGTTACTTTCTGGATAGGATATAAATTGGTGAAATTTCACAATTGGATATACATGCTACTATTCCTTAAAACATTACTGCATGAAACTTAAAAGTGAAGTTGCAATATGAAACCCATTTTTTACTTTAAGATTGAGTTTAAAGAAACATTTTGAATAGAATTTACCAAAGTAATAATGATTCTTTTTGTGATAGATGATATTGATGTGATCAGCAACCCTTTGGAATAAAGCTCCAGTTATTAAAATGTTTATTTTTCTATTTTTATTCAATATAAAATACAATGCATTTTAAAAATGTTTATGTTAATGTTTCATTAGGTTATGATAGCTCCTTATTGAAACTTTCAATTATATTTTGTTACAGGGATTTTTTCCAGGTCTCATTCATATTGCATATGTTGTGAGGCCTTCTGGATTTTTCCAGAAAGCTATTTCAGAAGTTAGCAATAAGTTTTTTAAAGAAGAATTCAAATTCAAGGTAGTATTTTATTTTTTCTATTAGTAATTTTACTCCTCAGGGCTATTTGATTAGAAATAATCTCTGTGTATATTCCCATTCATCTCCAGATACCACGTTTGATTTTACCATCAAACGGGGTTATTTATATATTCAATTTGTTCATAATTTGTTCTAGTAATTTATAATCCTTTAAAAAATTTAATCCCATTTTTTTAGGGAAAAGATTAAATAAAAACAACCTCTTTTTTTATTATCTCTTTGTTTCTCTTTTTGTTTATATGAATATCACTCAAAATGATGCAAATTATTTAATAATGGTTTATTTTTTAAATAATTATTATGGTATATTTTGAATTATGTATGTCTTGAAACGTAAAACATCAAAGATTGAGCTGATGATACTTTTTCTTGGTTGATTACGGAGTTCTTTTATGAGTTAAACGTGTTGTATGTTTGCCTTTAATTTTTTTTGTATATTTTGAGATAGTGATTCCTAAACATTGAAGATTTTCTTCTATCTTCATAAATTACTGAGATAAAGCCATAGAACACATCAAATTGACCGTCATTTTAAATCAAAAAGGGAGATGGTAGTGATGAGTTCCAAGCATCATTTTTGATTAACCTATTAATTTTTATTTTTTTGGTCAATTACGAAGGTTAATTATTGAAAATAATAAACCAAAATGGAATAAGATAAATGAAATTTGATGAATTGTTTAATCTAAACCCTATTTCGTTCTCTTCATAGAAACCTGGATACTTATTTTACTTTTTTTTTTTTTTAATAATCTTACCTATTAATAAAAGAATTAAAATCTATTTGAGATGACATAATGTATTAAATATAAATATAAACATTATATATTTTATAGATGAAGTTGCTCTTAGATTCAACTGTAAAATATGTATGCCTTATATATTAATTTATGTTTCATTTTCAGGTTATTGTTTGCAGTAATTTGGAAGAGCTTCATCAATTTATAGATAAATCAGAACTTACAAAAGAGCTTGAAGGAACCATGCAATATTCACACCAAAGATGGATCTCGCAAAGGATAGTTAGTATATTATTTTTATTTCATAATTATTTTAATGTTTATTTTTTTTATATAAATATCAAATCAAGCAGCAAGGATAGTTTTCTATCAATTTACAAAGTGATATAAGTACTACAAAGCACTGCTCCTAACTCCTCCTGAAGGTAAGAGTTAGGTTTGAAGAGAATTTATTTTCTGTTCAGTCAGCCATTGGTTGACTTGGTGGACAGTCAGCCTCCATAAAGTGTGTGAAAATGGCTTTCAATGGGTCTGTTTAAAAAATGTTTTGGTTTGGACAAAAACATGCTTTGTCAAAAGACATTTGATATTAGGGTTATTATCCAGTGTTACTTTTTTTTTACCCTTTTGAAAAATTCAGAGGGTTCACTTAAATATAGGTGTTCTATATTAAATTCATTATTGATATTAAAGTTATACTTAATGAAATAGCATTTTTGGTATAAATTTGTAGTTTCAAGTTGCATGGTTTTGGGTTGGAGGATGTACAATTTCTTTATAATTTTGACTGAGGCAGTTTCAACTTAAAATTAATTTACTATATCAGTCGAAGAATTCATATTTGATGATTTAAACAAATTTATAAACTATTTTGAACTATTGAAACATTCCTAAAGGATGAGAAAATAAATATTGATGATTAAAATATACAATTTCATTTTAATATGCCACAATAGAAAGGGTGAAAGTTATTTTACTGAATTTTGTATTTTCTGTGATGCCTTTACTTCAGTGGGTCTGGTTCATTGTAGTACAGTGTGTGAATGCCTTGTTTTCATTATACTTAAAAAACTTTGTATATTATACATATTCATTTCTTTGCTTTATGATATTTTTTTTACAATGTATAAAGTAATGTTTTTTTCAAATGTTGTATTTTTTAAAATTTTAAACTTAGGGTCTGGAAGAGTTCTCTCGGCAAACTAGTTCAGTATCTGGATCCTTGGATAAATTTACCACCCGATTACGGGAAAGTCCTGTTGAGCCTCAAGTTGGGGCTCTTAATTCTGAGACTCAAGACTACCTTGCTCTTAAAGAAGAGATCTTGAGGACTGCCAAGGGTGGAGAAACTCTGCTGGCCCACTTCCGCCTGGAGTCTGGGCCTTCTTCACTAGTCAACATTACTGCAGTCGAGAGGTAAATTTTAAATTTATATTCTTATTCTTTTAGCCAACAGTCAGTCTCTTTTGGAAGTTTTCTGTTTGATCTTTTTAGGAACGGGATTTTGTAGGGTTCACGTTAATTACATAATTCAATTAAATAAGATATCCAAGATTGTTTATTGAATATGTCAGATTAACTTCATGCTTAGTTTATGATGTATTGTGAAGGTTTATAGTTTTTCTTTTTTAGCTGCGTATCATAAGAATCTTAAATGATTAAGAAAATAATATTTTTTTAAACAGAAGTTATTAAACATGTAAGTATCTATTATTTGTAAATTTAAAGACAATTTTTAATCACTGAATCATAGGCTGCTTGTACAACTTGAAGAAACTGAAAGGACTTTTGATGAATTCTGGGCTGAACATTCTTCAAAGTTACGCCAAGCTATTGAAATTCAGCGTTTCAATGCTGACTATAAGCGAACTCAGGTGAATCTATTTTTCCGTGATAAAGTCTAGTTTATTTGCATGACGGTAGAAGTAATCCTTTTGTAATGTATGTGCGTGGAGGGATTAAATAATTTTTTCCCTTAGCCTCTTCTTTTTTGTTTTTTGAAGTGTTGCACATGTTACTATAATCGAACTCAGGTGAATTTATTTTTCTTTGATAAAGTCTAGTTTAGTTGCATGACTGTAGAAGAGATATTTTTGTAATGTATGTGCGTGTAGGAATTAATATAAGTTTTTTCCTTAGCCTCTTCTTTTTGTTCTTTTAAGTGTTGCACATCTTACTAAATTTTCTCCTTTAATAATGACTATAATTACCAATTAATTGATGGGGCTCACCTTTTGTTTGTAATTAACTGAAACTTGAGTGTACTAATAAAGCTGATAGTTTAATTATTAAATCATTATTTCCACCACTGTGCTATAAGTTTTATTATTATGTATTAGTTTACCTTGATTTTCACCTGCTGTTGCATTCCCATCGGACATTTAATTTTGTCATACCTTAGTTTGGATTTCCTGGGTTGGAGTTAATTGAGTTTATTTGAATTTCAACTTCAATTTAAATCACTCCTTTTTTTCATCTCCTGTTGGATACAATGTGAGAGCCTTGGCAATTTTTGCGTTTAGGACTTTCCTTTCTTGTACTTGTGCAAGCCCAAATATTCAGCACAATTGAATTTTCTGTTCCTATCTGCTCTAAAATCAACCACTTTAAATAACACCATATTTGTTTTTTAATGCATGTACCAATTATCATACGTACACCTGATTGTGATTAGTCTGAAGGGTATTTTATATACCAATATAATACCATTTTTCATATATTTCTTTGAGACTTTATATATAGGATATTCCTTTGATATCTTGAAATGTGTTATTTTTGTTCTCCATTTTCCTTACTAAGTCTACTCTAGGAACAGGAATTTCTTTTTAACAAAAACAGATCCTTTTTTTTATGAAGTACTCATTGGTCTTGCTTCGGTGTTAAAAAGCCAGCTCATTGTATTTTATTGTCTTGACTAATCTCCATATCAAAATGGTGGCTAATAATTTTCTGAGGAGGAGAGCGATTGTAGTAATAACATACTCATCCAATGGTTATTCGTAGTCACATTTTACTACTCATCATCATCATCTTTGGCACTACAACTCTTGTAGAGTCAAGGCCTTCTGCAACTTTGTCCCGTCTTCTCTTTGGTTGCCGCTGCTCTCCAATTGTGGATTCCCAAGATGGATCTGGCAACCGCTGCCACTCCATTGATCCATTGGAGTCGGGGTCTTCCCACTCTCCTTGTCCCATAAATTCTTTCGCCCAGGATCATCCTAAGAATCTGATCCTGGGTCATTCTTATTACAAGGCCTGCCCACTGAAGCCAGCCTACTTTACTATTTATTTGCAGACATAATTCTGCGATGTATTTTTGCTTGAATGTCATTATCCGCATTTACTTGCGATCCAAGATAGCTGAACTCCTTCACCCTTTCAAATAGAAATCATCCAGTTATAAAATGTGATGGTTCGTTCACATCTAGTTGTGGGCCTGCATTGGTTTTTGATTCATTAACCTCTAAACCCACTATACCCGCTGCTATTTGGAGACTGATAAAAGCATTATTTAAATCTGTATGGGTTCTTCCAACAATACCTAAATCATCGGTGAAAGCCAAGATCATAGAAGATCTGTTGAATATAGTTCCCCCAACTTGTATTCTGCTGTATAGCTGTAGAAGATGGTATGACTTTTCTTGTTGAAGGCTCCTTGACCTTTCCATCTTATTAGGATTGCAGCTAAGTCCAATTGATAGCGGTCCAATTGTGTTAGAAGCTGATGTAAAGCTTCTGGTCTATAAAGAGATAAAACATTCCATGGTCCTATTGTAATTTCTATTAGGCGAGCATTGAGTCGTTTCTGAATAATCCATCCAGCTTTCCTTGTTGCTGGTTTCTTAATAGTAGGGTGGTAAGGGGAGGGAGTTATCAGCCCAAATTCCGCCCCTGAGTCAGATGGAGGGGCTGCCTTCTCAAAGCACCCTGACCTGATCCTCTGTCTGCAGGGGGAAGGTAGCCCTAGGGTGTGTACTGTTAATGACCTTTGTCTGTATAGTGTGGAAGTGTGTTTACTACCTGTGTGAAGTAAATTTTGTTATGTGAAGAAATCCAGCAAAGTGATTAAGTTTCTGAAATTTTAAATAGTTCTTTGTTTTTGGTATTGTAAGATTTCTACCTGAATTTTAAGTTAAATTAATATTTTTATTTCATTGTTTAGAGCGTTTTAGAAGCTGATCTTAAAGCTGTCTCTGAATCTACAGAGATTGGAGAAACTGTTCAAAGAATGGAATACCTCATCACTGAGTTTACTGCTCTTGAAAAAGCATGTATTGTAAGTATTTGCTACTCTTTATTGAATTATAGTTTGATCAAAGAAAAAAATTTCAATTCTATTATTCCTTGTTAGCGTGATATGGACCAGTGTGATGAAGTGCTGAATTTTGGAAGAAGTTTACTAAGGGGCAGGCATTATTGGCCTCTTGAGTCAGTAACTGTGCGCTGTGAGGAATTGGAGAGAGCATGCTCTGTACTCAAGGAGCGGTTGGCACAAAGGAGTCGCTCTCTAGCCAAATCACACCAATTGCAAATAACAGTTGATCAGGTGAACTTTGCTATGTATTTATCCTCAATTTTACTTAAATTAGTATATGAGTGAGTGAGAAGTCATTGGATACAAGTGAGAATGTCATCATTTTAATAAAACATAGTTTAAACTTGAAACATTTTAGTAACTTTTTTATTGCATTTAAGTTTATTCTGCTATATATTTTGAATATTGATCAGTATACTTTTGAAAAAAAAATTAGTTCCTTATACCAGTTATTAAATATTGATAAGTGTCTGTTGTACCCCTTGGCTTCCTAAGGTAAATGAATAATGGTGATAAACCAGAGAACAGTATGCCAAACAAGAATTTTATTGATATAAACGTACAGCATTTGCTGGTGAAATATTCTTAAGATGCCAATGTAAGAATTATTGAGAATGTGACACTTGCTATGTTGCGGCGATTTAACAGCTGTTCTAAGGCTGATAGGGGATTCTACAACTGCATTTTATTTATTTATCTATATATTTATATTTATATTATGTACATTTCTTAGAATTGTAGTGCTATATATTTAAACCAAGAATTAGATACCATAGACCCTAGATAGCATAGCATGCTATGGTATGCTAGGGGTAATTGTTTGTAATTAATTATTAGATATCTTCTCTAATAGTATCATGTTTACCAATTTATTGGGCTATGATAATGAGGTGGCATGCAGGGATTTTAAATTATAAAGTGAAGTCTGGTTTTCAGTAGGTTATATTTACAACTATTTACAATTGAGGGATAATTATGGTAGCATGAGACCTTGGTAGACCTACTGACTTAAAGTTTAGTTAATATGCTATAAATTGAAAATACCAGCTGAGATCTTTCTTAATCATATTGACTCTAATTTTAATCAATTATGATTGCTATTGCCATTCTAAATACCAACTGAGGAGATTGCACTTAGCTTGATAAGTCTGACGAGTTTAGCGGTGTCAGTAGCTCTTCGCTTCTTGGGGGTCCATGGTCCATGTCTTCAGACCCTCCTCCTATGCCTTAGGTGTGCTTGCTTGCCTGGTTTTTTCTGTACTCCTGACTGTCTGTCTCTTCTACCCCTGGGTCTCTCCCGGACTCCCTCTCTCTGTGTGTCTCCGTTCAGGTTTCCTTTGGACCCCTCTCCTTTCTTTCTCATCATCCCATTCGCTACTTCTGTTTGGGGGAGTGATCATTTCCCTTGGTCGGCTTCTCTTTTGATGTCGCAGATGTCTTTATGGTTCATGCTTATCTGGCCTGGAGCTGAGGAGTATAGGTGTGTCCAGATGTTTGCATAGGGCTGTATCTGACAGTGGCTTGTCTGGCCTAAAAGCCTGGAAGCAAATCAGCCCTGCCGACGCACACATGTTGTTTGAGGAAATACAGCCTACCTGCCTTGGCTGTACTTAACTGTGGCCAGGTTCTTTCTTTATGATGTAGGGTTGTCACCCATAGTACTTGCCCTCCAGGTGCCTAGACCACATATTTTCTCCTACCTGTCAAGTACAGACATATTATAAGGTGCTGAAACGGACACCCCGTTAAATTAAATGCAATTTACTTCCTTTTCTCCGCACTTGTATTTTCAATACATAGCATACTAAATATTGATTGAATTGCTCAATAGCACACGACCACTTAAAGAAGTTTGTTGTATAAAGTAAGTAATTGTTATTCAAACTCACTCTGTTAGACATGGTCTCCTTATTCTAAATTTTCATGGTCTTCATCATCGTGATCAGCCTACACCACTATTCTACCTGGTTACTTAACAAACTTGTAATGAATGATAAAAAGGATGATTTCATGTAAGAATAATCTGAAGCAGTTTTAAGAAGTTCTTATTCTAGCTTGCCTTTATTTCTGGAGCATAAATTCCACAATAGCTCTACACTATCATATGACAATAAATATTTTTTATAAAATTAAAAATCTACTTGCCCTGACTTACCTTACTTTGGTGTTGAATACATTGAATTAAAAGTTATTCTGAGAAATGAATAACTTTTTTATTTCATAGAGTTATTAAAATCCGTTCTTAGGGTCTTAGCAATAGTATTATAGATGTTTAATTTTACTTTTTGCTACCTTTTGGTGTTTTTGTTCTTTTAAACTAACATCTATCCAAATAAAAGAAAGAGATCATTGATGATTAAGGAAAATAAAGATCATCTAGTGACAAGAAGAAGAAGAGTCTGATTTAACAGTCTCAAAATAATTTGATGTTTCCATCTTAACAATGTCTTACATGAGGAAAAATGAAGAAAAATATTCAACATTTTAAGGAAAAATCTTTTTATCCAAAAAAAAAATCAAATAATTAAAAAAATTAAGTAAAACTTGACATACTAAAGAATTGTAATTTTGAGGAAAACTATTAAAAGATTTATTTATGAATTTTCTCTAACTGTATCAATTATATTTGCTTAGTAGTATTATGATGGATACACAGATATAAGGGCTGTTTGTTGAGTTACAGTTTCAATATGTACTGTTAGTTGATTTACAGTTACATTATTATTGATTGTTGAGTTACAGTTTCATTAAAGCTGCTGATAAGCATTTGGTACTGTTACATATTAAATTAGGTGTAGGGTTTATTATAATATTTTGGGTTCTATTTTATGATATTGTAGTAACAATGTGCAGGCTAACAAATGGTGCAGTCATGGAATAGACCTCTTGGGAGCCAAACACCTTGATAACTGTTCTTGTGCCTTCGATGTTGCTCAAGTTTCTTTAGCACAGCTTACAGAATTCACCAAGACAGCAGATCAATTCAATTCTCTCCTTGTTGAATATTCAACTCCTGAAACTAAAGCTCTAGTTTCTCAGGTAATGTTTTCATTAATAAAGATTAATTTTAATTGTTTTTTTATGTACAATGAAGAGTTACTGAATGTAACTTACAATGTATATAATTCAGTTTTGTACCGCATCATATGTAAGTTCATGGTCATAAATGAAAAAATCAAAAATAATTTGAATAAACAAAAAAATATAACAATCATGTCTATCCTCAGGGACAAAGTGCACTTGCTTATCTACTTAAGCACATTGGTGGGTTTTTAGTGAAGTTCATGACTAAAACTTGGCTTCCTACAAGTACATTCCATTTGATTTCATGTGAAAATACAGATAGGTCCTGGCATCAGTGCAATAAACTAAAAAGAGTAATTAATCAGAAGAGTTTTGAATTTCATTTGGTTGTGGAAAACACCCGAGTATTACCTCAAGCTTCATTGCTCATAGAAGTCGATTATTCCTTAGGACAAAGTTTTTTTTTCTGCTTTAAATTAAATTTTTTTTTACTTTCACTTACCTGTTTATTACAATGTAGTAAGGGAAAGAAATACCACCTTGAATACTAAAGAAATTACTGGTTTCAATTGAGCAAGGATCAATTTCAACTTGAACTAGGGTAGTAAGTGAAAGTTATTCTATGCGATGCATGCACTATCCCAAATTTTTTTGTGTGGCATAGAACCTTCACACTTGAACAGTTTAATCAATATAAATGTATATATAGCATACCTCAACAGCATTATAATAAAATATTTAATTTCTATTCTAGGTCTTACAGCGAATAGATGATGTACGAACAATGTGTGACAAACGGGTCATTACCTTGAGGAGATTGGTTGAACGACCTCCAGGTCCAACAGGTCCAGAACCTCCAGCTCCAACAGGGCCTCCTCCTCCACCATCTAGCCATGATTATATCTTTAATAAGATCACTATTCAGAACCATAAAGTAAGTGGCTACTACAGTTTTTGATTCATAGAATACATTCTTATTTTTTTACCCTTATTTCATTATAATTACTGACCGGTAGAATTAGTTATCTCTAGTTAGCGAGTAAGGTATTAAAATAATTTTTTTCAAATTTACTTATGAGAAATTTTTTTTATGAAAGGGATTTTAATTTATATTTGGTTTAGTTCATTGCATTTTTTTTTCCATACCGTCCATTAAGAATAATAACATTATTAGTTCATACATACATAATACGTATGTATGCTAGTTGGTTATCTCCATTGCCTAGTGGCATTATAAGGTGTTGATTGCAGGGTCCAATCAGTACCTATACTACGGTAGTATAGTCTAGCTGTAGCCTATGGCCAATGCCATTGAATAAATAGAACGTAAAGGGACCGTTCCGCTAGTAGTTCATTGCATTTATGTTTAGTTTAATTTAGTTTCTCGATGTCTAAAACATTAAGTGAGATTAATAATTTTTGTTTCTGAGGATTTAATTATTTTTCATTATCTATATGAATACAAAGTTTCCCTACCTTTGGTGGCGGGAATGCAAAATTAGTAATGTTAAGAAAATAAGTAAATCCAAAATGTCTAATCGTATAAAATGTATTCACTCATTTTATAATATGTATGCAGTCCTTAAAAAAATTATTCTTTCTTCAACTTTGTCTTTGTTCTCTATTTCAGGATGAAACTGACAATTCTAGAATGACAAACGGTGTTCTGGAAAAAGAGCAGGAAATTAAGCGAGGTCATGTCCTTGCTGAGCTTCTCGAAACTGAACGGCTATATGTGTCTGAGCTGGGATCTATTGTGGAGGTCAGTATGTTGTTTCATGTTATTACTATAGCTTTTTTTTTTTTTTTTTTTTTTTTTTTTAATTTTATGACTGGGGGTACTTCTTGTGTACCTAACGGCATACCGAAACTCATTTTACAAATAATAGAACTATTCATTTAATTGAACTCAAATTATATAAATGTAATTTACACGTATTTTGTAATTCATAAGTAATCAACCATTTGTAAAATAAAATATGTCACATTGATCACTAAAAACTTTTCTATATGATAGATAGATGTTATACCAGTTCTTTACTAAAGTATTTAATTTCAGGGCTACATGAGAGCCATGGATGATGATGAGTTGAGACATTTGTTGCCCGTTGATGTCCAAGACAAGCGTTACGAACTGTTTGGCAACCTTGAAGAAATATACAAATTTCATGGAGACATTTTCTTACAGGATCTTGAAAACTGTATATCGACAACTGAGCTAGTTGCTCTCTGTTTTACACATAGGGTGTGTTTTCAATCGGTACTTAAGGATTACTTATAACTAAGGCTAGGATGTTCTTGTAATTTTAGCTTTTAGACATCAAGGAATAAGTCCCATTCCATGTCTTTCTGTATTCAAATTTGTGTTTAGGCTTAATCGATGGAACCATTAATCTGATTTTGAAGAAATTTTCATGGCTTGTGTGCCATAAAATTGATAAAATATCAATTTTATCAGATCGATGCTACTTTCACTTACACATGTAGAAACGTATTTTCCTCAAAAAATATGGAAAACTTATAATATCGAAAATGACTTTCTAATTTGGCCCAAATTTAGAGAAAAGTTGAGGATTAATGTAAAGTGGGCTTAATAATTCCTGTTTAGATACATTTTGTTTTGTAGATGTTATGTTTAAACGACGAATTGTTAACCTTGAAATTCAGACAATTGCCTACCTAATGGAATTTAATGTAATTTTTTTTCTCAATAAATGTTACTTTTTTCCCCAATAAATGTTATTTTTTATAAATATAAAATAAAATAAAAGTAGTAACTCATGTAATCATTTCTCGTACTAAATCTTTATTTACACATTTTTAAGTAAATTTCTTTTATTTATTTACTTTTATTTTATACTATTAAAATACTGTTAGTATAATAGGAGTATATGTAAAATGGTTTATTTTTTAACTTCATCTATTTAGCATATGTTTTTTAATAAAGAAACTATTTTTTAAATTAATTTATTCACTTTTTTCCTGAAATATCTAGGTCTTTTGTTTACAAATATTCATTCTTCTAATTACTTTTATTTGTTCTGTTTATTTGCCACTTTTATTTATATTTTTACAAGTGTTAAAATTACAGAGAGATGCATTGCACAAGCTGTATAGTACCTATTGCCAGAACATACCTCGCTCGGAAAGGCTCCGAGAAAGAATTACTGATGACTCATTTTTTAAGGCTTGCCAGACTAGGTTAGGTCACAAGTTACCTCTTGCTGCTTATTTACTCAAGCCAGTACAAAGGATTACAAAATATCAATTGCTCATTAAGGTATGTGCTTATAATTTTCCATATATTTGCTTGAATAGATATCTCATAAGTATTACTTATTTGACTTAGTAATTTCTGGTTCTGCAAGTTTAAATTTTTATACTAAAGTTTCATAAAAGTTGTATAATAATGTCGAGCTGTTATACAATCACACCTTCAATCAATGAATCTTCAGATTATCTGAATGAATAAAAATATATGGAAAAAATAATGTAAATTTTGGCTACAATATAAAGAATAAAATGGCCTGTGTGATTTCTGCCTAGATATAGTCCATTGAGCTTAAAAATTGAACATTTCAGTCATTCATTTGAAAATTGTTTCAAACAGTTAATTATTTACTTTTAGAAAAGTGGAATTTATATCACTGGTTTGTTATAGGGTTTCTAATTTTTTCTTTTGTGTTATCATGGGTCATGTTAGAAAATGTAGTTTCCACTAAACCTGTTGTTGGGGCGAGGGGTGTTTCGTATGTGAAAACCGACCTCTTCCCCAGAGGGTAATGTTCGCTGGTTCGAGATAAAATAAACAAAAAAAATAACGGAGGACCTGAAATAAATATCACATAAAAAAAAATAATTGAGAAAATGAAATAATAAAAAAATAACTTTCCAAGTGATACAAAAATTTAATTAATTAAAATATAAACAAAAAAAATGAACTGTAATGTTGTTACAAAAAAAAAGATAGTGTATCGTGGAGTAAAAGTGATAAACATATTTTGATACATATAAACAAAAAAATCTATTTACACTGGAAATAATAAGTTAATTAAGCAAAAAGAAAATAACTCGAAGGAAGAACATAAAAGTCACTCACAGATGGGCGTGGGGTCGATATGCGCAT
Organism: Halyomorpha halys; assembly: GCF_000696795.3. NCBI lineage: Eukaryota > Metazoa > Arthropoda > Insecta > Hemiptera > Pentatomidae > Halyomorpha > Halyomorpha halys. Next base: position 504,835 of record NW_027113783.1, on the reverse strand, counting down.
ATCACGACAATATCACACATCTAGAGTTGGTTGACCAGGATGACCGCTGGCGAGCTGGTGAGAGAGAGGTTACCGGGCAACCCGACGACTCCAAAAAACTGTAGACTGAACAGTGGTGACTGCCGGTGAGAGGGTAAAAATGTTCCAAAAGCTCCAACTAACAAGAGTCCACAAAACAATGGCGGTGAAGCGTCCCAGAAGCAATGCGTCACTTTCTACGCCGTGCCAATGCCAACTGACATCGCTCCAGTGCTACCCAAATCTTCACTGCCAACTGCCTCATCCGCGGTTATATAGTAACTGGCGCCACTGCCTTCGGTATTGCTCCGCACGTGTCACACCTCCGCAATTTATTTATAAACACTGAACGTCCTTATATCCCTTATTTTTATTTACAAAATTAAAATTACTTATAGTTAACAAAAATAAATGAATAAACATAACCTTACAACTAACAAAATTAAAAGTCACTTGGAAAGTTGTCAAAACAAAATTAACCTAAACAGAAATCAAAATTTTGGGCTTTAACACCTGTTATGAGATTTAAAAACTTGCTATCATTTTTTACTTGTAACTTATTGATTGAAATTAGAGCAGAATGGTCATCCCAACGACGGTTTAAATCACTGGAAACAAAATGCATAACGTAATATTTATTTATTCCAATTAGATTTTATTTAATGACTTGGGAAACAGATGGCAGCAAACACTAGCCGCTAAAACAATTAATTATATCGACAATATGAAATTGTCTCAACAATTACTGACACTTACCTACTTACTTTACATGCGCAAGCATGCTGTCGATTATATAAAGATATTTTTCTTTACAAAGAAGGATGTTTTTGAAAATATTCTGTATTATATAGGACTTACTTGGATACAGTGATGGCAAGAAGTGGTGTGGAGAATTGCAAGAAGCATTGGATTGCATGCTGGTCGTCTTGAAATGTGTAAATGATAGCATGCATCAAATTGCTATCACTGGCTATCGGGTAATATGTTAATTTTATTAAATTCTTAACTTGAAAAACATTTTATGCTTCTTATTTATAGAAATAAGGAAGATAATTAATTTTATAAGTAATATTCATAACCATTAATCTTTATTATTTTCACTTCAGTTTTTTTTTTTTTGAGATTTTTTAAATTCACGACCAAATCAGGATAAGAGCTATTCTTTTAATCTGTATATAAAGAATGATTTTGTATTAAATAGTAATTCATAATATAAGCAGTTTTATTATATTTTATTGAAAATTAATTATTTATCATGATGAATAATAACTGTTAATTTAATTTAAGGATTAAGTTAAATGATTTGCTTCCTTTTTGAATCATTTATAGATTTTGCAGCAATATTTTAATGTTTTAGTCTCAATATTTTTTTTTCAACCATAAGTATGTTAAAAGAAATCTTAAAAATGTTTTTATAACTCATTACTATACATTATTCTTATTCAATTCATGAAATCTACATTATTAATTTAGAAAATGTTTTTTATCGATAATTTTCAACTCTCCTGTTTATCATACCTCAGGGTGATCTAGCTGCTCTTGGAGAATTGTTAATGCAGGGGAGCTTTTCAGTTTGGAGTGAAAGCAAGAAAGACAGGCTGAAAGAATTGCGCCTCAAGCCACGCTCACGACATATTTTTTTGTACCGAGCAGCTCTGCTCTTTACTAAGCGTACTGCTCTTCACTCTAAAGCTACTTATCATTTCAAACGGATTGTTAAGGTAATAAATTATTAATTTTTTAAATTTCTAACATACATATATATATTTTAATGGAATTGTGATTTAAACAAATTTTTTTTCCTTTTATGTATACAATTTATTTATAAATATCATCATTACTTGAGTACAAACCAAGGCAGTTCATCAAACTAAGACTAAGTAAGCCTATATCAATTTTTCGAAAATCTTTCAATGCCAAAAATAAATGGATGATGTAATATAAATGGGCGCCAAATATAAATGGATAAATGGTGACATGAGTCACCTTAGGTCACTTGTTACACCAGCTGGATAGTCCTTAAATGTATTCAGATATGGAAAACAGAGAGGGAGTGACCCTTATTGCCTTCCTGATATAACACTGGACATAGGGTCCTATTTTTAGCATCATCTGTGGTTTACTCCCATTACTTTTAACCAGTGTGTTACATAAATTATCTGGTTGCCAAAGGAAGGTTGAGATGTCCCCTTATTGTGTTTTAGTTTTAAATTTTTGTTTGGTTTTATTCGTTTTGTTTATTGTTAACCAAATTTGTTGTAGACAAAATTTTTTGCCCTGACATTCAGAATTTTTTTGAAACCGGACAGTAGATCCATTTCTCATGCTGTTGGAAATTTGTTTAAAATTATATAAATTGTGTTGCTTAAAGAAGTTCTTTTTGTTTTCTAATTACAGATGGGTGAAATTGGTCTTACAGAAAGTGTCAAAGGTGACAGTAGACGTTTTGAAATTTGGTCACCTGGAAGGAGTGAAGTTCACACCATCCAGGCCCCCAGTTTACAGGTAAATTTCATCTTTTAGTTCATTGTTGTATAAATGCTTATAATGGCTGTAATAATTTATGTAAATTGTTGAACATATTACATATTTGATATCTATTTTATGTTTTTAACAGGCAAAGGCTGCATGGGTGGATCAGATAAAGGCATTACTCTTGGAGCAGCTAACACAACTCAAGGTTAAACAAGGTGTTAAGCACTCGTAAGTATTTTGTTATTCTTTATTTTTAAAAAGTGTTTAAATTCTATTATATTATAAATATTATTTTATAGTGGATTGAGAGCTATGTCCCTTGACGGTGGCCTAGCCAAAGGCAGAGAAGAAGATGAACTTGCTTCTTCATCTGATTTCTCAAATTCAGATGATGAAGAAACATTTACTAACCAGGTAATTGATTTTGCTTGTTTAAATACTTTGATTATTTCTTTAGTAAAATTGTAAATGGATTCCTAAGCTTTTATTGCTTTTATTATATGTTAAATTTTTATTACACCTTACAATCACAAATTCCTTTCAAAACATTTGTAACTTGTCGCTAAAAGAGCTGACTTCAAAATGATAGCTTTAGTTTCTTATTCTAATTCCAGATTAATAATCATCTTTTATAATTGCCTAGATTAAGGTTTCAGATTTATTTGTAATGTCATTTTATTACAAAACTAAGTTAATTTTTTAGTGTGGTATAGGAGAATTTCAAATTTTAAATGTTACTTGCTGTAACCTTGAATTCTTTGGTTCTATGAGCTCAGAAGAGGTGGCAACGATGGCAAAGAACTAAAATAGAAAAGTATATTAGCTATATAATGAAGTAAAAAACTTTACGAGAGTTATAAAAGTTGATAGAGTTTGTGGGGTAGGCCATTTATCTAGAGTGCAAGCATAATACAGAACTTTTATGGATGGTTAGCTTTTGTAACAAATATCAGGAAACTTGGAGAAAATGATTAGGTAGTGTTTGATGATATTTTTTAGTTAAGACTTTAGTTGCTATTTAAAATAGTAATATTTAAAGAAAGATCCTGAAAAAATAATGATGTCATTTTCTTAAGTTTAATCTTCTAGTACTATATTCTATTTTATTTCTTATGATTACAGGGTAGCCGTTACCGAGTCCTTGCTGATTATACAGCCCTTAGCCATAGTGAGCTGAGTATGAAGGAGGGAGACCTTGTTTCTCTTTTGAAGGTCGGGTGTGCTGGCTGGTGGTACGTCAGGGCATTTGGTAATTATTTGTAAAATTTTTTTCTTGATATACAATGTATTGCTATAATGGTTATATTTCCTATTTTATAATGAGGTAGTTTAGTAGTTACCAGTTAATTTTCTATTATTAAAATGTTGCTGTATTTAATTAATAAACTGAACTTGTTTATAAAACATTGCAGTCGTTATAAAGTAAATGTGATGTAAACATAATGAATAAAGCCTCATGAAAGTGAGTATAGGTTATCGTGTAGATTAATGACCTATTATAGACAGAGTTCTAATTTCCAGATTTATTAAAATTTATTTCTTGAAATAAAAGTTTATCCCTGCAGGCCAGATTATAGCCGACTATGTTTCTGAAAAGAGAATGCTAAGGTGCTAGCTCAAAATCAAGACCTTTAATATATTTTAATTATATTACTTATTTGTTACTATGACTTATTATATATTGTAAAACTTTATAGTGATGTTTGATCTGATACCAGAAGAAGTTATAATTTATATTATATAACATCGCTCTTTTTGCTTCTGTTTCATTTAATTTTGACCATTGTCATAAAATTCAAATTATATTCATATCGAATAAATTTCCAGGTAACACAAGCTATGGACGATCTGATGGCTGGGTTCCTGCTGCTTATCTTGAACTTGCTGCTCGGAAGTCATCACGTAGTTGCCACTCGGTAACAAGTGATACATCATCTCAAAATGATTAAAATTTTCTTCACTTAAAGGTGTGTATAAATTATCTGATCCAAGTATGATGAGCATATTATTTATTTTCTGATATTAATGATAGGAGGCTCTTTCAATATAATTTAACAATTAACTTATGTCTTGTATTTTTAATTTATTTTTCTTTCTGAGGTTATCATCATTAATCTTCCATTGTATTTTCTTTTAGAAATCATCACTGCTCCAACCAAGCATACAATTTTGTATTTGCTATCTGAAAAAGGGTGGTCCATCAATAGTTTCAATATTAACATAATATTTTTAGTTTTAATTTATTGGAAAAAATTGTTTTTAATGTTCATGTACCTCTATAAAGGTCTTTATTTTCCTTGGGTTTCACTCAAAAATTATACTAAATGAAAACTTAAGTTCCTCCTGTTTGAATTATTGTTTTAAACAAAGTTTGTTTGTTAAAGCAGAATTTGATGCTAATGTTTCTCATGAATATAAAAGACATCAAGACTCAAAGAAAGCCATCATATACTCTACCTCTTTTTTTCTCTTGGTTTCTTTGGTCTTCAATAAGTGTTCTAGTGTAAGATTATCACTCACCTATTGGCATTTATTACTTTAAAACAATTAATTACTTAAGAAAGATAGAAAAAAAGTATTGAAGTAGGTGATTTAGATTTTATAAGTTGAGGTAAAAGCATTTCTATATGGTTTTGTATTTAAATTTTCTGTGAACCAATTTTTTTCTCTTAGCAGACCCTTCATTATATCCAGAAAAGCTTGAAAATGTACATAATATTGCACGACAATTTTGTAAGTTTGTAGTATTTGATGAGAAATAAGTTGGGATGCATATTAATGGCAGGATGCATTTTTTTAAAAATTTGTGATAGTGAAACACGAAAAGACTCACGATAAGTAAAAGTAAAGAAGGTTGTTACAAGGGTAGGGTCCGGGGAAGGTCCAGTAAGGGTGTCCCTTATTGGGTAGAAATTTTCTCTTGCCCTCTAATAATATCTTTTGGGTATTGGAATGAAATGTAATTGGTCAGTAAGATACGGAAAAGACTGTACAAACAACTTTTTGAATAGGTTATTTTTTTACTCTTATTTTATTCTTAAATTTTGTGATAATATTCTTGCATGTTTGAAGTTAGATTTCAGATTTATTTTCTAACCAATTTTTTTTATGGAAAGGTATGCACTCGTAATAATATTAGCTGCACTCCTGTTTGTCATGGGTATTGTTTTTTAATGCTTTAAATTGTATTCAAGTAGGTTAAGATAGAGATAGATCTTAAAAAAAAAAAAATTAAATAAGTCCTGAACCATTTAATGGTTAAGTAATAGAAAGATTAAGGTTCATATTAAAACTGTATTATTCTGAATTTTGAAATTAATTTTTTTATCGCTAAATCTTCTATCTCTTTAGTATTTGCAAAATTACAATTATATGGGGAACGTGAAAGTATTGTTAAATTTTATTTTATTTTTTCAAAAATTATAATTACATGTATTGATTAGTTCATAAGAAAATTGATCTCATGATTCACAGATTATGAAGTATTTATTTTAAAATATACTTTATTTTCTTCTATGTGACTGGCTCAGTCTTCAATTTCCGTTTCTCTCTTGTATTTTAATCATCTAATTCAATCGTTGTTAAATCCTGAAAGAATACTTGATCTTTCATATTCGTGAAGTTGTAATTATCTCATAAATATTTTATGGGAAATTATTTACTAAGATGCAAAAAAACAAAAAACACTATTCATTATTTCTTCTTACGATAAGATCAATTAATTATTATTATAATATATAATTAATGTTTCCGCAATTATTTACAATAAATAACAGAGATAATATAAATAAAAACTAGGGAAATAATTAAAACTATAAAATAAATCTGTACCACTACAACAAATGAAGGGTCAGGGGTGCATTACTTTGTAAGGAAGTACTATTAGTAGACCAATGGTTGTACAAGGAGGTGATTTGGTCAGAATCTCGCTTGACCGTCAGATGTTTACCCAATTGAAGGTACCCACAAAACTATAAATTACTAGATTGAATTTAATTGGAGATGTATTTTAACATACTCTTAAGTTTGTTATGTCTTACTTTCAATGAGGTTTTAATGAATTTCTGCAGCATATTTTCATATTCTTCCATTTTAACAATCCTTAATTCATGAAATGCTACTGATAAAATTCCACCAGGTTATATTCATGTTAACAACTTTTCAATAGAAATTTAGATCTGACACACATGATATGTAGATATTAGATGGCCACTCTTAATATAGGTTCAAAACTGTTTTGAAGAATTGGGAAGGAGTGGCTTATTACCCTATTTTCATAAAATTAAAATAAATGCAGTACATTTTGTCCAGTTAAAATTCCTTTGAAACTAAATCACGATTATTATTTATTTTATTCTAGTGAATTATCTATATTTGAAGAAACCATGCTAGTTCAAATATTCTAGTTATAAATAGGTGAAAAGTGATGTCTTTTTTTGGTATTGAGTAGTTACAAAACCAATGAACCAATTTGAATACTTGTATATGTCTGCAGATTATTCCCAAACTATGGCAATATTGCATATTATTTTTTATCCAAAGATTTAAATTTGTTAAACAAATCATTAAAAAAAGTAAGATCTAGTCAAAATCATTGCTAGTCAGTAATTCCGACCTATCCATTAATTTAGTATTGTCATTTAATAAGAAACACTGTCAGTCACTAAGTGTTATGAAATCAAATATCAAGACTAATTTATATTAATTAGTATTTACTAATTGAATAAATAATTTTTTATCTTTTATTATTACATTCCGAGTTCATGAAGGTTCATCTTCATTTTTCTAATATTTAATTTTGGGGTATGTTGAAAGCCCTTAAGCCCTGTGAACACAGAAAGTAATATTTTGCTGCATTAGGTGTTACTTTATTGTTGTGTTAGTCTGTGATCTAGGGACGCGACAGCCGTGCGGGTTGGGGTATAGGCGCAAGAACAAACGGTTCGATTCCCACCTGGGGCAGTTAATATTTATTTTTGGCAGTCCCGAAAAAAGAATCTTGACCCTCCCAACTTGGTTAGTACGCGGCTGCAACTCAGATAGCCATCAGGGGTTAGAAAAACGACCACTATACCCACTTGCCGGACTTGTTCTCTCCCACCAAATACCAGTACCGGTACCAGTAGTCTGTGATCTGGATATATTCTGGACACTACTCTAAAACACTGCCATGGTCCAGTATTTTTCCTTGTTTGTAGGCCAACATTGTCTTTGTAACAAAATTTCAAAAATTGTTTCCATTTAAAATATAAAAAGTTTTAATATCCCTTAAAAGTTATCTAAAGAAACAGGTTAAACAATATTAATAGATAATTTTATTATGATTAGTTTTAGTTGATTTTTTTCCTCATGGATTTAAATTTTATAATTAATTTCACTAATCTTGAATTGAACTGTTTCCTCACCAACATTGTCATTGTGGAATGATAGCATTGCAAGATCCTTAATAGTTATTTCCAATTCAGTTAAAATTCTATTCCATACCTCTGATCTTTTTTCAAGTTCTCCGAATTTATCAGAAAAACATGATATCGCATTTTTCTCTATATTTTTTCCAAAGTATAGTCTAGTTTATTGTATGATTTTGTAAGTATTTTATAATATTTCCGCTCAACATCTCGAGTTTTAATGAAACAGATTCTGTTCTGTGTGTTGATGAAATAATTAATCACTTTCCAATCATGATATATGCACACTAACAGGTTGTTATGCGTGTACAGGTCTTCATTATTTTGACTGATTAATTTTTAAGCAATTTATCAAGATTTTATTTTGATAGTTAAAACACTGTATTATTATTATGTTCTTCATGAAAAGGTTTATATGAAATAAAATATCCAGGACCCTTCTTTAGTTATTCAATATTTAATTTCTCTATTGAAATTATTCTTTTAAATTTCAATTTTCCCTGATAGAAATTATCTTTATATAATAATAAATGATAGGGATATTTAATTTGGAAATATTATGATGCCATAGGAATGTCATAATTTGAACTGTATGAAAATAAATTTTTGATTTAAATCATATATAAAATTGTTAGCATTGGTAGAATCTTGGTTGACTTGAATAAGTTAAGATTTTTCTTGTTTATCATGGTGAATTTTATGATTTGTAGCTTAATAAAAATATATATATTACAGTATTTATTAAGCTATATGTATATGTATATTCAAAGCCATTTTATAGTGCCAGAAAAACTTGTTTGCAAAAAAAAATCAAATTTTAAGGGTTTTTTCTTTAGTATCAACTGATTAGTTTTATATAAAATTAAATTAATTTTATTTAGTACAAACATTTAATCAAATCACAATAGTTCAAAAATATGAATTTATTAGAACTCTGGTACTTATTTCAAAATGAGGCCTAAAGTTATTTTTTTAAATCAACTGATTTTTTCTTGTTACTGCAACCATACTGATTGTTATTTATTATGAGCATTTTATTTTTTGTGTATTAGTCTCATTGAATGATTATCTAAGATGGTAATGCCTTTTAATATAAATGTTGAACTCCATATCCTCAAGAAGTTGTTTTATTAATGTATTGAATTAGTTTTAAAAACTTATCGTTAGTCAATATTTCAGGATCCTCAGTTACCTAGCTAATTATAAATGTAGATTTTATTTCAGGTATCTGAAAACAAAAGACATTGTTGATTGTTTGTATATATAGCACGTTGCTCCTCAAATTTCTTTTTGTATTAATTTTATCAAAAGTGCTGTGAATTATAAGGGGTTAGTTATTGTAGTTTCATATTATATTCTTGCATCATTTGAAAATTAAATACTATAATTTATTAGATTTATTTTTATAATTTATCCTATAATTAATGAAAATAAAATGTACATAGAGTTGTGTCCGATGTATTTTATATCCTATTGTTATATATACACAGGTGTTCGCTTAATGCAAGTAATGAAATTATGAATTAGGTTTGTAATTGTTTTCTAGTTTAAAGTTAATAGGAACAATTTTACTTTTGGAATATAATAAAAATATGTTATTTTATTCATTTTTTCAAATTATCCAGATCAGCTTGTTTGAATTTTCAATAAAAAAATTGTTGAGCCAAATCGCAATATTTATTTATAGTGAATAAATTTGTAGTTTAATTATGAATTTATATAAAAAATCTAATTGGATAAATAATCAGATTAAGACACAAATATGCACATTAAATATTTTGAGGAATGTCAGATATCAAGTTAGTAAAAGGTTAACAAATAAAAGAAAAATAAATTAGTAAAGAATTTATTTAAACAACTCATTTTTTTTTTTTTTTTGTCCTGTAAAAGATGTTTCATTATTACATTTTGTTATGAATTTTGTGAGATATAATTAGAGATTAAGTTGATCAGTATAACAATATTTATTGTATTAGAAATAATGATTTTTTCGACATAATGTTGGTGTTTTTATTTTAAATTTTGTTTTAAAAAATTAAATTATTGTATTTATTCATAAAAATGTGTATTAATAATCAAGTGCATGTAAATTGAATTAGCAATTATAAACACTATGTAGTTCTTGTATTTGTCATGGTATATCCTATACATGAATATCCTGTAATAAATCAAGGAATTGTTAAAAAATATAGAATATATGACACTATATAATAAAGGTTATACTTATTTTTGTAAGAAACTACAAAAAGAAGAATGAAAAACAAAATTTGATATAATTAATAAGTTCAATTGTGTAAGAGTTTCGTAGTGGCCATGTCGAATTTAATAAAAGAAAACTTTAAAAAAAGTATGCAATAATAACTTTTTAGTACAATGTCCTCATAATAATCATTGTACATAAAGTGCTAACCAGTCTCCTCAGTTATAATTTGAAATTTCAGTTAAATGGCTAAAATTTTATTGAATCTAGTCACTTATTTATTATATTTCATCAAAAATTAAATCAATGAAATACTTAAATTCATGAAACATCCTACTTTTATTCCTATTCATAAATTAGGATATATTCAAACCAATAAATCTCTTTAAATTGTCATAAGTCATTATTTAGTAATTAAATTGAATATATTAGTTCATCAATTTATATGATTTACAAAGTTCATTAATTTTTAGTTCACTTCAAATTGTTATAATCAAGGTCAAATTTACATATGTACTGTGACAGCTGGTAGTTATATCAGTTGAGTGATTCTAAAACGACAAAAATTTACTAAATGATTGTAGAACATTTTGCTCATTAGTCTTCCTTACATTAAAACTATAAACAGTGATTCACGCCATTCTGTGTATGTATTATGATAAACAATTAAAGTTCATAGTAGTTCCTTATGGAAAATAAGGGAATATAAGATATACAAACATTTTATCAGTATTGTATTGTGCATTTTTTATAAACAGAAATATGTTTATTACTTGGTGTAAGCTAGATCCTTTCATGAATGTTAACCAAATTTAGAGTTGTGCTTGAGAAACAAAAAATCAGGAATTATTTAGCAGAAATGTACATAATGTCCTATTGTTTAAACTAACTTAGTTGTTTGTATGTACACTGTATTATAAAATGCACCCGAATTGGTATAGCTAATTATAGTTTTTATTGGTATAATATTTTATATTTTGTACATTATTGTATTTGGATTTATACAAATAAAACATAAATGGACTGTTATGTATTTCATGATTTCCTCCTTCCCCCAGGACAATTCCCTGAGAAGTTATTTCTATTTTTGTTTTGGCTTTCAAAATGTAAACAAACACAATGCCTGCTAAGCTATTCGTGAGGTTTAATTACATCAGGGTATTGGTTTTTCCTCTCTGAGTATTTTCATAAATATGATTTAATTATTAGTAATTAAATGGTACTTTTTTATTGATGAGAGAATTATTTGAGCCTTTTTATGACCGATATTTGGTGCAAATTATTTTTTTTTTAATGATAACTTGCTATTTATGCACTTATTTAAATATTATCAAAATGATATTTTTTAAAAGAGTTTTAACAACCTGTTTTGGAACAGATTACCTTCAGGATGCCAATTTTTTGTCTCCTTTTGTAAAACTATATTTAAAATGAAATTTTTTTTAACAGAAAACTTTTTAAAAATCAAATTCTTTATTATATTAATTATTATTTTTTGTTTAATTCCATTTGTATAATTGAATATGTTTAGGAGTTTTGTGTCTCTGAAAATTTCCTAAAATGAAAAGATTATTAGGAAGCTAAGGTAAAATCTTTGGTAGTGCGGAAAAGTGATTTGATTTGTGTTGACAGAGAAAACTAAGTAGATTTATTTGGCTTGTCAAGAAAGCTGAATAGATTTTTCTCTACAGTGTACAGATGTATTTAGAAAAGTATCTGAAAGAGAGTATTAATAGATAAGGTAAAGGTCAACTTCTTGACCAAACAATAAAGATAACATATTTTTAAAAGCTTTTTAGTTACTTAATATCAGAATTATGAACTTTGATGACTGTATTAACTTTTTCAAAGAACTATAAGTTTTAATTCTTTTTTATTAATTTTTGTTCCATCACCTAATCCTCCTAGAACTAAATTAGGTACATGAGTTTTCTTCTTGCTAAACCCTTCGATAACAATATTATCATTGATAATGTAATTTTATAAAGTACTGCATGATCGACAGAAGATTGAAATATAAAAATCAATCTTGTGAAATTATATTTATGTGTTTGTCGTAGAATAAGAATATCCATAACCTTCTTTAATTGGCCAGATTCCAAAATTAAATCTCAAAAATATCTTTTTTGTTTGGCAACGTCAATTGTCAGGAAGCAGAGTTTTTACACAATTTAGACAATTTTATTGTCAAGATTGAAATATGTTTCCATTTCTAGTATCATATTTTCACTTGTCATCAATAATTTGATCCTCCTTTATTTTTGTAATTTAAAATTTATACCAATACAAATCAGAGTATATCAATATTTATGAAAACAAAACTATTTTTATAATTGTATCATAAAATTATTACTTTAATTTATATATTAGTAAAATTATGCCATTAATTCCTTAATTTTTTTGTTTAGTTAGTGACTATTTTCATTCACCTAACTCGACAATAATCATGTGAATCTCACCTTTTTCTTTTTTACCATTTTATGCAATAAGAACCAAAACATTTAGTTCTAGTATTATATAGTATTCTAGTATTGTATAGTAAACATTTCGTAAATTATTCCTAAGATTTATCAAATTTTGTGCAGTAAATTTAATGTCAGAGAGATATTGGTTTATAGGTTGGGAGGTAAAAGAAAAAAAAAGATTTGGAATCTCTAGTTTAATCTTGATTAGCTGTGAGCTAAAAGTTACTATTCACTACTTCTAGCTGTATATAAATTGACCACATTTTAACTAAATGGAATAAATTCATTAATAACAACTGGTTGTATAACTTAAAAAAAACAGAAACTGTTAAATTGGCAGTTTTTTTAGTATTTCATTATATATTATTTTCTAATTATGGCATTTTATAACAACCCTCATACCTTAAAATATAAATTAAATAATAAATAAAAAGTGAAATTGTCCGACAAATAAAAAATACCATTCCAAACTAATAACTCTGTGTTCGCAATACTAATCCTATTTTAAAAAATGTTTTTGGGGAAAACACTTTGGTACAATATAGCAAAACTAGAAGAAAAATAATGCTATAATGCATAAAGAGAAGATATAATAAGATAAAAATTCTTATTTCTTTAGGTGTATAATTTTGTTTTTGTTTGTTTCTTTTTTATTTCCCAACATTCAATATATCTTTAAAATTAAACTAGCCTCGCAAAACGGGATGTACTTTTGGAAAACTGATGCAATGACTCAACTATATGAAATCTCCAAGATCACACCTTTAAATTTCATTGCGTGGGGATTGCATAAAGAATGCAGAGCACAAATGCTGCGTAGTATTCTGGAGAATATTCACTTTGACTTGTTTACTTTTCTTCAGCTGCTACGATCATTCTTCCAACAAATTTGGTTGCTATCTTATTGGAAATTCTTCGTAGCTTTTGAAAAAGGTGACTGTTGAGAAATCTTTAGTTACGCCAGAGAAATGTTGATTTCTATGGAAAAAAACACGATATTCACGGAAAGCTCATTAACTCTTTTTATTAATTCATATCTGAACAATGGATTAAGGCAGAAAATTGATTTTGGTGTTACTGAACTACATTTTTGGTGAACTGACACCCCTTAATCGCTGGAGTTTGTTTGAGAAACACCCTGTGTGTATTTATTTCCTTTTCTTTTCTGCTTCATTTTATTACCGCGTGAATTCTATTGGGGTGGGGGGTCTTAACTTTTTAATTTTAATAAACTTTTAATAAAAATTTTAAATATACCAAGTAGGGGTATTTATTTTCGCTGTTTTCAAGCATTAATGAAACAATTAAATTGGTTTACAACTGTTATTTAAACAACAATGAGGTGGAGGGAGGGGGGGGGGGGCGAACTTAGCTCTGCTGATCACGACTTCTTTATTGCTTCAAATGGAATAGGTTAAATAATATAATTATTTCATCTTAAATTTTTTTATGTTATTTTCTCTTAGATTATATTGAAACCATCAATTATTTCACATAGAGAATTAAATTATATAATGTCCTTCTAGCATTAGTGGAACTATTTTTGGAATATGTCCTATGTAAAATGAATTTATGAGCTTCATTACCCAAATTGGCAAATATACTGCAAAACAGAATTTCATTAACACGTAACTTTTTGTCCTACTTTTTTTAAGAGTCAAAGGCGAAGAGTTATTAAGCAAAATACTTTTAGACGTTTCATAAAAATCGCTAGTAGCATTTTGGAGGTGAAGTTTAAAGAAACATTTTTCAGCTATTGCACACAGAATCATCAGTCTGTATCTCATGTCATAAGGTCTGTCGAGAATCGCACGGTATTACAATACTATAGGAAACAGACAACCTTTAGTTGTGTGGGGTTTAACTGTCTTGAAGTTCATCCTACCCTATAAGTAACCAGTCTATTCTAACCAGAATGGGAGGGCCAATTTTTCAGTCCATGGAATCGCGAGGAAATAAAAGTCAACCAGCCGAGGAGGAATCGAACCGGCTCCGCTGCAGACATGAGGTTACTAAGATGGCACTTCATCTACAATGACCTCTAGGATTCTATAATTACCCACTGTTCCAATATAATTATATAAACATTTTTTTTTTTAAGAACATCATTTTTAGTTATATCTATAAGGATTTTGTGATTAAGGGGAAACTGTTGGTTAAAAATTAATTTAAATAAATTAGAACCAACAATCATTGGGATTTCACACGAAGTCGAGGAAGAAGAAGCTAAACGGAAAAAATGGTTTAAAATGCCTGGTTACATTGGTTTTTTATACTCTTCTTTCCGAACTAATTGACGATCCTACGAAATCCATGGTACAGTTTTTAATTTAAAGCAGATTAGAAAATAAATTACGCATGCGTCATAGAAGTTCCCACTAACTGAATGTTTATTATTATTATTGGCCCGTTGCCAACAGTAACTGAACAGAGAATACACAAGATAAAAACATTTCAATCCAACATCACTATTCACAATTTTGCACATACATCAAGAAACAAAATGGTTTCCTCGTGAGAGTTGACTAAATTGCATTATTTCTCGGGAAATTAATCTCAAATAGTAAATTTTGTTTGAGAGGGAAACCTTACTACTTTTTACAATTTACAATTTCACTTCCGATTCAACTACCTAAGGTCATACCTACAGTAATTGGTCAAAAAAATTAGATTTCATTTAATTTGTAAGTTTTTAGTGTTACCTCAGTTTAATAAAATATTTTTTTTTAAAATGTCTAACAAATAAAGAGGTTTTTCCGTCTTGTATTTTCTTCTTCTGTGTTACCTATAGCGATGGATACATTGAATATGATGAGTAAAAAAATATAAACACGATCAAATAATCACTTTGAGTATAATTAATTCTTATTTTTTTGTACTCGAGATGGGCATTAGCAGCTTCAAATATTGAACTTGTTAAGGACTTGGAGACAAATCGACTCGCAGCTGCACTAGACACACCCTTGGTTATTTTTGACCCACGTTCTTGGGGTTTGGAACCTCTTGATGAAAACTCTAATCTCTGTTTTTGTATTTCTATAGGAAAGACATTAATTTAAACATATTTCTGAGTTCAAACAATAAAAATGCACAATCATTTAGATTCTATAATATAAAAATAAGATCCATATTTCTCAACCTGTATTTGAAAGCTACAAGGAAAATTGCGATTTTTTTATGCTATAATAAAACTTTTTTTTTTGTGGTGGCGTGACTTTCTATTGCCTTTAAGAAGATTTTAGATCTTTCTAAAACAAAAACAAATTTACTTTTTAAGCTTTGTCAAGCACTATCGAAAACAATAAACTTGGAATTTTTGTTCAGTCAATTTAACATAGGAAAATTTTCAAATTAGATGTAGTTCTGACCATTTAAGATGCAACGAAGTTTTTAATTTTGTTAAAACTGTTTAACTTTTTTCCACGAACAATATTTGTAAAATAAAATAAATATATTTCAGCTTTGCCAAGCACTGTGACAGAGATTGAGAGATTCTGTAGATCAATCACGGATAGTAATAGGTAAGGTAATTCACAAAGTGATTGATAAAGGTAATGAATGATTTGCTGAAGGAAGCAGTACGATGGGAGGGAGTTTTCTAGTCAGTAGGTTGGGGTCTGAGATTCAATGAGAGAGGAGATGTATGCGGAGTAAGTAAATTGAAGGTATAGGGAGGCTTTTCGTGTTGAAGGATTGGAAGAGAATGAAAACTAACAAGTATTGACATTTGAAAAATAGTTGAAGCCATCTTAATTTGGCATATATAGAGGTGCTTGAGAACCCCAAAGATGAATCTATGGAACAATAAACTCTTCAGTCTCAACTCAAGATCACCTTCAGATTACCGTTATTTTGGCGTAATATCTCGATGCTTAGATATAACTTCTTTGGAACCGGTGTGGATATTGAGAGTAATGATCATATTGTGTTTCTTATTTGAGATTTAACGTCATTAAATTCTCCAAACTTGCTAACCTATTCGAGCCAGAATGGGAAAGTATGGAGAAAATTAATTAATGTAAATTAATCAACGAAGTCTATAAAGAAGATGTGATTTTGAGTTTTAAAAATATTAAATTTACATAAAACTCATTTTAAAGGATCGATAGAACTTATCGAGGGAGTGAAGATGTTTATAGTTCGAATGGAAAACCATTTTGGTTATATTAAACAATTAAAATTAAATTTAAAAAATAGTAAATTTATTTGAAGGCATTATTTAATTTATATTAATTATAAAAACGCTACTGTGGCCTCATGGTCCTATTAGTGTATTCATTCTTGTTCTTTCGTCGTTTTAATTTGAATGTGGATGTATTTTAATTGATTACATTAATACACATTCACATCCTGAAACATTAATTTAGCACAAACAGATAACTCCATTAATATTATTTAATTTTCTGTCGCCTAAACCTTCCACTAATGACATACAGCCCCAGAGTGGGAATGTCAAGATTTATTTACTGAAGCCTCTGCGAAATTAATATTAACCGATCCAGATGGGATTCAGGACCTCCACATTCTGAACAAAACTTGAGAAGCCTACACCACAACTCGCTCGGACATCGCGTTCTCTATTATTTATTCTTATTAATGATGTGATTAAAACGGATTTAAAAAAATATTTCCATATCTCTCTATCTCCATGTCCGTTGACCCTTATCTGATACAGATTATCAACACTGTAAAGAAAAAAGAATTAATACAAAGGTAGGACCACAGTATCATTATAAAGTTGTTAAAAATGGCGACTTTATTATAAAGATATTAAGTTAGGACATTTCTATTGTTAAATTGAAAAAAGAAAAAAAAATGCGCCTCATTTTATCCGAAGATTTGGATTACACGGAGCCAGGCAGGTTTGGTTTCGATCTATGATTAGTCATCAAGAATAATTTAGAAGCCGTTATCAAAGGATATGTGTATCTACGAATTTAGAGAATGGAACGTCTAGAGATTCCATCAATTTGAATTTCCTTAAATCTAAACTAGACTATGTCAGCACTCACCCTAATTTCCTCCGAATTCAAGCCAATTCGGACGACCCATTTTTGAAATACGGCAGTAGGAGGAAAATAAGTTTACACATGCATAAGCTGAAGTAGTCGACGAAATTGATACTAAACTCATTTTACACTAAGCTGTAATTGGGGCCAGTTTGGGAAAGCCGTTTTCGAAATATAATTGTGCTGAAGAAAATATGATAGCGCATCCATATGCAAAAGTAGTGGACGGAATCTACTAAAATCACAACAAGGTACCATCCTCGACCATTTTCGAAGATGTCAATAAAATCGGATAAAGGTCGATAATATCCAAAAACAAATTTGACTAAAAGTGAAATCATTAAGCCGACTGAAAGGCAAATTGACATAGTAGAATCCAATTTTCTATATATTCTGACACAATAAACATTAGAAGTTGAATATATATAAGTATGAACCTTTAAAGCATTTTCATGTTTTTTAGAAACAAAAAAAAAGGTCAAATGGGAGATGAAATTTTAGGCTAAAAATATGTTTACTTTTGATTTTTTTTTGGTATTTATCGGTTTTTCTGGGTTCTAAAAACAAATATGAAGTTGCTTTATATTTATATATTATTTTTTAACTGATGCATTAAAAACAACTAAATGTTTATTTATTTATTTCTCTTTAACTTTTATGGTCAATAAAGTCTTTACAACGTATTTGTTTTTCTTATTCTAGGTAAAAAATTTTGTGTGATTTTTTTTTTTATTCAGAACAAAATGTTTATAAGAGTAAATAAAGAAATGAAAAAATCTTCATATATTTTTCTCAGCTCCTAGGATCCATTGATATGAATTCAGTGACACATGTTTAATATCAGAACATCATTTAAAGAAGAGTAAATTTTCTAAAATATGAGCCCAAATAGAGTTATTTAAGTTAAATGGTTTTCGAGATATAGCTTTATAAAAAGCAACATTTCATAAAAATGTTGTATAGGACGTACTGTAAGATCAGTAGTTAGTGAATTTATTTTGAAAAATTTATATCTCAAAAACCATTTGACGTACAGGTGTCTATTAGCAATCAAATTAAAGCTAGTTCAATGAGGTATAAAGTAGTTTATGTTTTACTAAATAATTCAAAACATTATCCAAATTATAGTCTCAAAACTTTTATTGTTTTTACACGTCCAACGTTTCGGCCAATTCGGCCATCTTCAGGGACAATCTACTTAATTGATTTAGTTGTAGTAAGGTTGTAATAAAAGTGTATGATAGTGGTTAATGAGAAATATTTTTGACTGTGATTTTTAATGGATATTTGACTTATTGGATAAAAATGTTATGACCTGGGCAGAATAGCCTGTATGAAGTGTTTGGAATGATAAAATAATATGTTTCATAGTCAATTAAGTAGATTGTCCCTGAAGATGGCCGAATTGGCCGAAACGTTGGACGTGTAAAAACAATAAAAGTTTTGAGACTATAATTTGGATAATGTTTTGAATTATTTAGTAAAAAATTGCCAGTCTCAAGAAAGAATTTTATGATTATAAATAAGTAGTTTATGTTGTTTATCTTCGTAGGAGTAATAGTTTACATGAAATTTGTTAAAATAAATTTATTTATAGTTGTTCGGACAAATTTTCATTTGCCAAATTCATATTCATGTTTATGAAAAACTACTACCCCTACGAAGAGAAGTGTTATACACTACTTTATAGCAAGTTAAATTTCCTTTATTTTGAGTGTTGGCAGACATATATGCGTCTTATGGATCTAGAGATATATTTTTTCAAAAATCCAACATTTTATACGAACAACTAGAAATTAACATTTTGTGAGTTTATTTTGTCAAATATTATAGAAACTACAACTCCTACAAAGATAAATATAATTAAATATTTTGTAGTAAATTTAACTAGCTTTAATTTGAGCGCTGGCAGACATCTGTACGTCCAATGGTTTCTGAAATGAAGTTTTTCATAAATCAAACTTATTGTCCGAACAGCTATAAATTAATTTATTAGCAAATATCATGAACACTACTATTCCTACGAAGGTAAAGGTCCTAAACTTTTTTATAGTCCATTAAACTACCTTTAATTTGAGTGCTAATAGACATCTGTACGTCATATAGTTCCTGAGATATAGAATTCTCAAAATAAATTAACTAATTACTAATCTTTGAGTAGATTTTTAAGAAATTTTGAAACAGTCGCCATTTTTTATTCCCCCTACCTATACTTGGCAGACTCATCAATTTTGATTAGTAATTATACCTAGTTTTCATTAAAGTAATAAAAAATAGGGATGAGATAACTGCCTTTTTTTCTTCCCGGCTCTTGTACTATAATAACTACATTTTTGTTCCACAAATTAATCGATTGATTTTTTTTTTTTTTTTTCTCAAGATTCCCATTGGAGTCCTATACTGCTTAACCATGGTTGGGGCTCAAAGTTCTTCATTTTGTAGGACCGCCACTCAATGAAAAAAGTCAAAGTATTTTAATAATGTGATTCGGGAATATATGATAGCTCTGTCAAAATAACATTTTAAACCGCCTTGTGATTGTATGGGGTGGGGGAAGGGTGTGTCCTTTGGGCTTCTTACCAGCTGCTGACCAAGTAAACAAACCGACTTTGGAATGAAACGGTGAAGGGATTGATGGACAGACGACACTAGATTTAACAGTAGGTGGGGACCAGATAAGGAGCAGTGTATTGGCAGAGGAGGGAGTAGAGAGGTCAGTCTGACTACGCCTCAGGTAGAGTGGGGACGGCATTTCGTTATTAATAGTGTCTTCGGGAGGAGTCAGTAGGGAACCGCATCCGAACCAGCCATGTCGAGTAAGTACCAGCAATGCTTATTGACACACCTACTCATGCTTACTGGAATGCTTATAGTCAAGATCCAAGTGCTGCTTAACTCCCAAGGCTGTAGGCCTTATATGGCCTTTTGTTGATATTTTTGTCGTAGATCAGGTTTCTCAGCGTCTTTCTCATTTACTTATCGTCCCCACAGCGATCCTATGGAATGTTATGATCAATGTAAATTATAAAGTAAGATTAAAGTAAATAAATAGAGAATATATTTATAAAATCATTTAATCCACACCCAGGCTTTTATTACTGTTTATTCTTGCCTGACATCCTCATCTACTCCAACTAGGACAGGATGGACTATCACTGTTTATGACTAGTGAATAGTAATACAGCACTTTGAATCCTCTGGAATTTGTACCGTAAGCTCACTTGAATACAGCCCGTCTAGAAGACGATTTCATGCTGGTGCAGTTGCATACTTGGACCTTACCTGGTCCTATTCGCCAACAAGATATTTTCAGATTATGTATTCATAAGATCAAAATAACCTTAAGAATTAAGCAATAACATTTTTTATTTCTCCTAATCTCGATTACGATCTATGCTATCTATATTTTCTAAACGAGAATTACGAGCAATGATTTGGCGAGTGTCGAAATAAAACTATCAATTATGATAAAATTTACAGCTATGGAATGATAAAATATAATCATGATTTTAATCTAAAACAATATGATAAATTTTTCTATATATATATTTTTAATTGATAAAAATTTATACATTTACAAAGGTAAATAATTAATATCTAATAAATTATGGATTTGGAAATAGCCTAATAATCAGTATGCACAAATTTTATTGAGAAATACAACTAGACACTAAACAGAAATTTTCATCAGAATTCAAAGTTACTTAGCTAAATACTTGATAAATAAGTTAATATTTAAAAAAAAAAAAAGTGTAAAAGCTAGTTAAATAATTAAAATAATAAATGTTCAAATATTTTCCAAGTTTCATATTTTTTAAATTATTCTACCTTCTGAGTTCTAATTAAAAATTAGTTAAAAAAAACTTTGTTTGATAGAGTATTTGTTAAACTTTGTTTGAACGATTTTTTGAATAGAAGATTTTCACGTTTTAATTTAATTATTATAACTAAATTATAAATATTCAGCTATTATAAAATATACCACTCTTAAGTAATATTTGATTTAATTTATAATAAAATTTCATTTGTCAATTCGCCGATGTTTCTTAAAAGACTCGAGTAATATGTTGACTTCAAAGAATAAAACAGGTTTTGAATTTTGTTTATTTTACCGCCATTGGAACCGTCTTGTCCCCTCTCGATCCACAGTGCTTTTAAAAACCAGTACCTTCACAACCTTCAGTGGTTAAGATCTCTCTGTCTTATGACTTTTTTTTTGTATATACCTCCACGTTTTGAAAAAGGATTATATTTATAATCACACATTAGTGAGTTAACTTAAAAAAAATTAAATCTTGACTTTTAGCAACGTATCTTTACACAACGAAAACAAAATCACATCTTGACAGGACATGGTTTTCTTAAAACCATGTATACAACACAACTCGTATTTACAATACTCTTCTATTAGCAATTTTTAAATAACAACATACAAATGATCAACTATAAAATGTTCTAATTTCTCATCGTCTAAATTATTTTAAAAATAAAAATTATTAAATGTGTCTATTTAAAATTTATTTTATTTTTTTTTTTAATAATTTACTTATTGTTATTTACAACTGTATAGACATATATACAACAAGTAAATTTGCTGTAGGTGTCATAGTGACATGATAAAAACATGTGGAGAATCTACCCACTGATAGAACTCCAATAATATTTCTAGAGGAGAAGATCTCGAGGCCATCTTCTTTTCAGACGCCGAGGAGGATTATTAGGTAATGAAGGAGAAGCCAGGCTAGAAACAAGTGGATTTGGGTGGTTTAGAAGTTTATTATGGAAGGAACGGTATCTGATTCTGGCCAAATCGGCAACATATGGAACATTGAGGTCCTGATGGATGACTTGATTTGTGACAAAGTAAGGAGCATTAAGGATTTCAGACTGTAAGGATTGGATTCTGGAGGAATTTGATGGTTTAGTGGAGCCCCAAAGTTCAACTCCGTATGTCCAGATAGGCCTTATAATAGTCATGTAGATCAGTCTTTTGTAATGGATTGGCAATTTATCAGTCTTTTGTAATGGATTCTGGAGGAAGTTGATGGTTTAGTGGAGCCCTAAAGTTCAACTCCGTATGTCTAGATAGGCCTTATAATAGTCATGTAGATCAGTCTTTTGTAATGGATTGGCAATTTAAACCGTTTGTCTAGTAAATATTGTAATAGTTGGAATCTACGAGCAGTTTCTTGTCTTTTTAGTCTTGTATGAGGTTTCCATGTCAGTCGTTTGTCGAGATGTAGTCCTAAGTAACGGATCTGTTTGACAGGAATAAGTGGGGTATTATTAAAGGATATTGTAGGAGAAGAGGTCATGGGTTTACGTCGAAGGGTAAATGTGATTTGGTGGGATTTATTTTAATCCTCCAGTTTTGGCATCATTCTTCAAGGGTGGTGATGTGGGATTGGAGGGTTTGAAATTTATTTTTTAAATTTTAAACTAGTCATATATTGATTGCTTGATATTTTACTTAATTACAGAATATTTTCGAAATAATTAAAGATAAAAGCAGAAACCATAAAAAGAAATCGATTTTCAAAAAAAAAAAAAGAAACGTTCTTAACCTTTTTTTTTGGCTTAAGTTTTTCTTATCTACTATTTATATTCTTTAAAATGAAATTCATTTCTTCAGAAACATTTTTAATTGAAAAGTTCTTGAGATAACAAGGAAAAAATAATCAACCAAATTCAATGTTTGTTTGGTTATTTAATTATTTAAACTTATTTAATTGCTAAATTTGATTTATACACTTTGTGACCAGATAAAACCATCTTCCTTAAAACATCTGTTTCAGTGGTAGGTGTAATTTTGAGATGATAAAATATCAGATTGTGTTGTATCAATATCACTTTAGAAGAATGTTTTCAGAATAGAATCTAAATTGGCTTGACTGAATGTGTAAAAACTATGTTTAAATTCGTCTGAATGATACAGTCTGTCGATTTGGCAACTGGAATTGCTAGTCTCTAAAAGAAAAACACATCAGTCAGCTTTTAATAAACAAACCAACTTCTTTGTGCTCGAGCAAATATAAACCTATTTTTGATAGAATGAATAATGCTGTTAAAGATTTTTTTTAAAGAGATAAACCTTTCCTTTTTGTTGTAAAAGGTTCAATAGTTGTTTAAAATTTCTGAAAAAAAGCCATACTGTTTAATGTAACAAGCTACATTAATTACACATAATAACTTGTTAAGAAGGTGGGAATGGAGGTAACAGGAAGAATGTTGATAGACAACATAGATTATTTCATCATAAAATATGCTGATTAAGTTAACAGACTAGACCTAGCTATGTTATCTAAACGAGGCAAAGAAAGCTTATCTTTTGTTGTGTCTAAACTACTTGAGATGGGCGTTCCAGTACAGACGAGAGGACTTGAGGCTGTTATAGTTGGCTTCTTCAATCTAATATGTTTCGAAAACTAAAATTGATTTCACTATCATAAACCAAAAAAAAAATTATAACAAAAACATCGAGTGTGTCAATCACACTACTCTCCTTACAGATTTGGATGCAAAATTTAAAATCTTGTTAGTGGAGAGGAAAATTAAGTTCTTTTTACCTAGATTATGATTATAATTTTTTTGAATGTTTCTTTGTGTAGAAAAGTTAATTATCTTCAATAATTTTCAGGATTACTTATAGTTTTTGTTGGCGCTACAGTCAATATAAGCAAGTTTTTAGATTATTTGAATTGAAACAAAGACATCGGAGGTCGAAACTCTATCAAACAAAGAAAAAAAATAAGTCAACCAGTTCCAGAAAAAAAAATTACAATAATTAATGCCCTTATTTTATGGCAGATTGTATTAATTATCTTCAATAAAACAATGAAAAAAAAAGTGACACATAGACAGATATATAAACCGATAGGCGGTAATTTTATTTTTTATTACTCAGAAGGTTATGAATGAAGTATCTGTTGAAAACTCCACATGCAAGAATGAGCCATAGTATGATCAGCAGTTGTCCACAAATCATTTGAGAATCACAGAAAGCAATTATATCCTAATAAACAAGGAAGTTTTGGTTTATTTCTTATGAAGATGTAGTTAGTAGTTAGTGCAGCGAAAGTATCTAGCACATTTTATCTTGCAAAAAAAAAACATTTAAAAATTAAATGCATACGATAAATTGATTTCACGATTGGAATTGACAAGAAAACAGTTTAGGTAGATAAAAATTAATCGAGAAAATTATCGTAATGTTGAAAATGAATAAACTTTCTTTTTTTCATGATAAAACTTTTTGAGGACTAATCATTCTCCTCTGATTCACCTAGTTATGATTCATTGTCAACATCTTTCTCTCGATACACACCATATTACGTAGACCTACTTATTAGGTGGTATGTTTGTACAAACATTATCATAAGATTATAAAGTAAATTTACAGCATATTTTGTATGGCTAATTTTCAATTCATTAATATTAATGACCGAATACCATGTTAGTTTAATATATAATTAAGGAGTCCTAATTAATTGAGAGCTGTCACATATTTTAAACCTGTCTCAGTTTCCTCATGTTGTTCAGTCCACCCATAATTTTACTACAGGGTACCCACTTTTTGAGAGTTTTTGCCTATCGTAAATTTTGTACACGGTGACGATGTGCAGGTGTGAACAAATGCAAATAGTCTTAGAGTTTACGCGTCAGATCAACAGTAGCCCGGAGTGGTTGTGTATCACGCACTGCTTCCAGCTTTCACATACTTGTCAAAATTAATTTCGAACCACTATTAATTTCCCAATTTCAGAACAAAGCGACTTATGATATACATAAACACATAATTGAACAAAAACTAGCAAATAGAAAATAAAAGTGTTTTTAGCATTTTTATATACGCTCGCGAGTGTTGATCAAAAACAAAAATAATTTAAAGATATTAGTGCCGTTCTGAATACCTCGAGCGACGTAGTTTTTGGCTTGAAAATGAGTTTTTCTAAAAATAATTTTATTTACAAGATGACATTGGTCTCCCACAACCTGGCCACTCTTTCCAGAAATATTAAATCAACTACCTTTTTTTTTTATTCTGTACTTTTTACGACCATTTCCTTCTGTTTATTAATTAATTAATTTTTATATTAAAAATACAAAAATATCATGGCTTAGCGCACTGAATATCATAAGTGCAAATCTGTTAAAAATTTCCTTTGTTAAAATGAAACGAAGTAGACCTCCCTAACGATTTTGGTTTTAAGCGATATTTCGGAAAGGGTTCAATGCCGCACAAATATATTATATAGATACAGCATAACAGTAAATCAGTTAGAAGAGTCAATCAAATATAAAATATGAAAAAGAAAACTGCAATAATAAAATATAACATAATATATGTTGATTATATACTATCAAAAGTTAATATATTCAATTTTCAAAAGGAAAGATTTTTTGATAAATTAAAATTCTATATAAAAATTCAGTTGAGTTCAAAATTTAAAATTTTCTCTGTCAAATAGATGTAGCAAATGAACGTTTTAAATAAAAATTTAACTTATATACATTAAATACTGCCATAATAATTTTTATATAATAACTTTGAAAAAGTGGATACATCGATTTTTGATTGAAAACCTATCATTTCTCATTTTTTTATTAATTACAATTTTCTTTTTTATATTTTCCCCCTCGTTGCACACTTTGTCTTTATTGCCCCTTTTCCAATGAACCCTTGATAGGTTCATAATTCTAC
Source organism: Halyomorpha halys (assembly GCF_000696795.3). NCBI lineage: Eukaryota > Metazoa > Arthropoda > Insecta > Hemiptera > Pentatomidae > Halyomorpha > Halyomorpha halys. Next base: position 478,559 of record NW_027113783.1, on the reverse strand, counting down.
ATTCTAAAAATAGTAAACAAAATCGCAGAAGTCCTAAGATAGAATTAAATATTACAAAATTTTAATTAAACAATAAAAATATGTTAACAAAAAAAATAAAAATAAGTATAAAAATTTAATAGTTTTATTTGTATGTGTATTAAATGAATTAAAATTTTTAAATATTAATTTTGTGAGTTAAAAATTCAATTTCATCATTTTATAATCGAAAAGTAAACGAATAGAATGGACTCTTGTGATATAAACGATGTCAAAGTTCAATTTAATTGAAAGGTTTGAAGAGTAGCATAAAATGGCTTTCCAAAATCTTAAGAGAGAAATGTTACTTTTAATCAATCCAATATTTGTAGGATTGCCAATCATGGATTGATTTTTTTCTTGCTTCTTATCGTATATGGCTGCTGTGCATGGCATTTATCTAAAGTACTATCGACCGGTTTAAACTCACATAAAAAAGATGGTCCGAAATACTGTTAGCATTATGGCAAAAATGATGTGTAGGGTTTGCAGAAGGAGTTAACTCCGTTTATGGTCTTTTTTTATATTGGCCAACATTTGAGAAATAACATCTTCAAGACTATCGTGTCTACTGACTAGTTAGATCGCAAATTATAAAATAAAATTAACCTAGTTTATGAATGTATAAACCAAAATTTCGCACTTTAAACCCGTTATAATAATTGGGCCATTTATAATATACTATATCATGACGGGAATTTGTTCTTTACGTTTGTTTGATTTTCCTCACCTAAATAATTGTTTCCGGGTTATGGTGAAATACGCTTTCAAAATGAGCCGTATCAGAAAAATCACCAAAATAATATTGTTTTAAAAATAAGTTTTTATAATCATTCATTAAAAATACATATGAAGAATTCATTGCCCAAAGAAACTTTACCCACCATAAATATGACCTAATAAGTTTCATTACATAATTCACGAAAAGAAAAAAAGAAAAGAAAAAGAAAATCAACTTTTGAAAACCTTTTACATATAACTGAATTAAATTTTGTATTGTTAAATAAGGCCATAAATTGTATAATAAAGGCCATTCTAGCCATCTTCAATACAATTTCTTCCTCACATTAATTTAAAGTTTCTTTTGGAGGCTATTCTGCTCAGGTCATTTTCTTTATTATAAGTTAAAAGCCTATTTATTTAAAATTTAAAATCATTAACATTTAATTTTCCTCTATAAGATTATCAACAATTAATACACCACCATATAACAAACCATTTATCTTATTTATGGTTTGTTATAAGAAACATTAAATTAATGTGAGGAAGAAATTGTATTGAAGATGTCCTTGAAGATGGCTAGAATGGCCGAAACGTTGGACTGGTGAAAAATAAAGTGTTGAGACAGAAATGGATACGAATTTTTGATTTATTTAATAAATAATTACCTTGTCTCAAGAATTTGAAATAATATAATAGAAGATTATTATTTTGTTTAAAAAAAAAAATACATCTCATTAAACATTGTCTTTCTTGGTGAAAAAAAAAAATTAAACGAATCTAAAAACCAAATTTAAGTTGTGAGATAATTTTGAATGGCCGATGACATTACAATAAGTGTAATGTTCCAACTTCGATCATGGCGACAGAGAAACTAGCATTGTTTTTATTAAATAATAATAATAGTTGTGACTATTTATTTTAAGTGTTTGTAGTATGTGTTTCTCAGCGAATCCGTAGACTGCAAAACAAAGTTTATCGAAATCACGTTTTGCTGAGATGTTGCCAAAATCGGTCCCCTATTAAATAATCCTAATGGCGAATAGTGACAGTTCAATCTACGGCCTGATTTGCTCGTTTTCCTTGACCTGCAATAATGATTCCCTGCTCTCCCAGCTCGAGATATTGTGCACTGTACGACAGATGTTCTTATCTTATCAAAAATACGATTCGATTGACGAGACCAGTTTCAGTAAATGTTTACAGAATATACCACTAAAGAACCATTATTTAATCTTGCATTGAACGGTTAGGGAATGAGATAGCTTAAGATAAAAAGTAAAATTTAGATTTCGCTAAAGAGTATCAAAGTTTGGTCATTCAGGAATTAATGAAATTCTTTAGTTAATTAAGTAAAAAAAATTATAAATTATTATTGTAAAAACACCGTAAGTTAACGTAATAGGGATAATTTTATCTGCAGGATTGGTGATGTACCAGTCGCCGACAACGCTTGCCCTGAATTGAATCAAAACCTATTGTGTAGATAAGGTAACAAATCAGAGGACATTTCAATTGGCTGGTCAAACCAGTTTAATAATTTGAATTTAGAGAACGAGTTTTATAAACCACTGATAATAATGGAACCGAACAATCAATATATACAGTATCAGGTAGAGATTAAATAAGAAAATAATCTATCTATAAAACTTTTCAATTATTTAATAAGCACACAATTAATTTGGAAAAAAAAGATATAATGAAAAAATAAATAAAATAAACAGATAGGTCTCCCAAAAATTCATCTAAGTTACGTGATTTTTGAGTCCTTGCCTGTAGTCTCCAACGATATTCGGTGGACTTGATACTTCAATAAAACTATACACTTTTAAGTATTTTCAAGCACACGTTTTATAGGCCATCGAAGAACCTGCTTCGTGTCGTAAAACTTACATAACATTTGAAACTGCATAGCACACTATGCAAAGCTGATGTTTTGTTAGACCTTCATTTTCAACATCAACCTATCTTGATTTTCATGTTTTGCAGTGAGTCACTTTTTCAGCCTGCATTCTGCTTCGTCGAATAACAATGAGGATCGAATATATTTTATTAAAGGATTAATGTGATAATGAATAGAAGAATAAAATATTTTTTATTTAACATGCATGTTTTTTCCGGGTCGTTGATATGTCTAAGTTGAGTTTGGTCAAGTTTGGAAAAAAGGTTGCTTACCGTTTTCTCTCTTTGTTCTCTAGGAGTCCAGAGATCTTTTATTATGAGCACATCAAGCCATGTAGACTCCACAAGTTAATGTTAAACAAAAAGAAAGTGAGCAGCTGTCAAACTATATAGTGTAATTACGAGTAGTTAATTTGGCATGCGTTCTGAAGCTATATTGAAACTTTCTTCATCATATATAAGATTATTGGAGATATTATTTGTCCTTTAAGAATGAACCTATTTTTGGGAAGCAAATTAAAACTACTTAAATTCATTTTTATCGTGCGCTACGGGGACTCTAGGAGTCCTCTGTAGTCAGTTTGGCTTCATCACCTATGAGGATAATACGACAATGATACTTTCGGAACTTAAGTGAAAATTTGTTTAACAACAACGATGTTGAAAACATCGTTTCGCCAACTATTCTCTTTTTAATTTTGTAAGTATGCTCTAGAAAAGTCTTTATATGGTCCGAAATACCATACTTAGTTTTTTAAAGGTGTTCCATTATTATTATATCTGATCTTTCTCTGAGATATCTGTTGAGCATGTGTGTATTGATTGATTTAATGTATTTGAATTTCAAATATCGTAATCCTGTGTTTAGTTGTTAATGTCAATGTAGTAATTAAAGTATATTCTTAAAATGCAAAGAATTCATCACATGCTTTGAGGAAGGATCGGTTATATCTTTCAAAACGATTCTTCGAAATATTCATGTCAATAAACATTTATTGATATCATACATCGATTGGCTACTCTCCTAAGAGCCGGGGGGGGGGGGAAAGGCAGTTATTTCACCCCCAATTATTCAATACTAGAAACTCTAAGAGAACATTATTTAAAGACGAATAAATGTGATAAAATATTAGATCTAATAGAGGTATATTTACGTTCAATAGTTCTCGAGATATATCTTTTTAAAAAACAACATTTCTTAAAACTACTGAAAGATTAAGAGTTAGTTAATTTTATTCTTAAAATTTTTACATCAAAATATTATTTTGAGTACTGGCAGACATATATACGTCTTATGGTTCCAGAGATATGTTTTTTCAAAAATCAAACTTATTGTTCGAACAACTGTAAATCAATTTATTTTAACAAACATCATGAAAACTACTACTCCTACGAAGATAAATGTAATAAACCCCTTTATAGTCCATTAAACTAGCTTTAATTTGAGTGCAAATGGACATCTGTACGTCTAATGGTTTTGGAGATATAGATTTCTGAAAATAAATTCACTACAGTACATCTTTTTATGAAATGTTGCTTTTTAAAAAGCTATATCTCGAATACTATTGAACATAAATAGCTCTATAAGTGCTCATATTTTAGTAAATTTACTTTACATTAAATGATGTTCTTTTACATTTTCTAGAGTTGTTGGTAGTTTTAATGAAAAGTTAAATTTTTTAACCTTTTGAAACAGACGGCATTTCTTATCCCCCTACCTATACTAGGCAGACTCATCAATTTCGACAAGTAATTATATATAGTTTTCATTAAAGTAATAAACAATTAGGGTAAAATAACTGCCTTTTTTCTCCTCGTTTCCTTGTACTATAAGAGCATGGATATGAAATGGGATTGTCAGTCATTTGATTAGGGGTGTTTTTAACTGTACAGTTGGGGCTCCAGATATCTGATCAGTTAATTCCAGTGCCTTAAAGTATATTTAGCTCAGGGCTTGAAGAGGCCACATGTCAAAAGGGTCCTTGTCTCGGCCAGGATTAGATTAGAACAGAATCTCTTCTGTTACATTTCAATTTAAAAGGATTTCAAAGGATAAAATTATTATTTATACAAAGGAACATCCTTGATTAATAAAATTGTTGCGCATCAAATCACTACGAAAAAAGTGGAAAACAAAATTTTTTTCTTCCTCACTGCGGAAGGTAAGGAAGTTTGTATTCATCCAGGAAGTGAAAAAATATATCCTCGTAATCAAAAATTTCCAATTGCCTTTCATGTTTAGGAAATTTAAAAAAATATTGTTTTGTGTCTGTCAAGTAAAAATTTGTGTTTGGGTCAAACGATAATCGATCGAACCCTAAATCTGATGTTTATGAAATTTTCTGGGATTGAGTTTAACATTAAAGGAAATGTGACTTTCCCATTAAAATAAATTTATTTTAAAAATTACCTAGCTACATTTATTGATGAAGAATTAGTTTTAGATATTAATTTGAAAGGAAAAAACTTTGATGTAATTTCATGCAACTTAAACAATAGATTACCAATATTATTTGAATTTTTGTTATATTTAGTTCGAAATTAGGAATAAGAAAATATTCTATTCTTTTATTGCAGTTATTTGTCCACCTTAAATATGTTGAAATAGCTAATAGGAAGTAACAGTTAAAAATTAACTAATTATAATCAGAAACTCGCCTCCATAATGGACGTCATATTTCAGGCAGGCCCCGATTTCCGGTACATAACCTCTAGCTGGCACCTCATCCTTTTTCAAATTCTCTCGATTCAATTTAAAAATTCAAGGTTATATATTATCAGTTTTCAATTCACAAATACAACTGAAAACGATATATATTTTTTAAAGATACGGATTGTATTTTTTTAATATAATAAAACCGGTCTATAACTGTTATCACACACTTACTTGTACTGATATTATTAGTAGCAGTGATCACATTTTTCTATTTTTATTTTTACAACTGGATAGAAACTAGCGAGGATTTTCAATTCCAGGCGCTTTATAAATATTGCTCGACTAAACCATCTTAAGTCTCCTCTTTCCGTTTTAAGCAAATTTTTCGAAAGTGATACAGGACCTTGGCTGGGGGTCTTAATGGGGCGGGTCCGGCAGGGACGGATTGCCTTTTTTGTGTTATAATCTCCTCATGTGAGAGTGTGACATGTACGTGTATGTGTACATCGACCAAACTACTCGCTGTAATTGTCTGTTTAAAAAGTCAGATATGTATGGCTTCCACAAAGGGCGAGAGTAGCAGGTTCTCACGCAATTTTCCAATTTCAGGCGCTTTTTAAATATTGCTGGATTAAACTATCTTAAGTCTCCTCTTCTCGTTTTAAGCAAATATTTTTTCGCGTTATGATCTCTTGTGAAATTGTGACATGTACTTTTCCCCGTTCCAATAATCCACTGGCGCAAGCCAACAATTTTCACAACCTTCAATGGACCCTTCACCTAACCTTATAATGCCAAAAGGCAATCCAGGGTATCATACCCAGCTGTACATATAGCATACCTCACTATATGTACGTATCAATTACTAATTTAAATCTTTTTCAGGAGGGTACGAAAAAGAAAAAAAAAACATGTACTTTGACCAACCTACTCACTGTAATTGTTTGAAATGACCTTTACCTATTATATCAATATCTTGGAATACTGTTTATTGAATATTAATAATACAATCCGCCATTAAAATTTATAAATAATAAATAATAATTATTATTATTATTATTAATATTGAGAATGAATATTAATAATATTCAAAAAAGAAAAAGGAAACAAATGGTAACAATTAAATAAAAATTGAAATTAAGTGAAAACAAATGCATATTCCTACGAAATTGTCCACTGTATCTCAAAAACAATAATGTCTATAAAGTTGAAATTGTTAATGGTGAGTTTCCTTATACTGTCTGTATATGTGCAATTAGCCTGAGTTTCAAAATTTTGGATTTTAAGTGGTTTAAAAAAACAATTGTTAAACAAAAAAAAATTAGGCAAATTAGTCTCATTCATTTGAAAGATAATCAGAATATTGGAAGATTATTGATTGACCGTGTGTAAAGACGAAAGGAATATGGTCCGGGTGCGGTCAAAAAAACTCAAATAGTAGAATTATACTATTTTATTGAGCCAACGTTTCGCCCCACGTTGCAGGGCTTCGTCAGGGCTAAAACTCCTCCCACTCCTCCCAATACCAACGGTCACTTTTGTTTTGACTGCCGTCAAAATAGGTATACATTCTGTCATATCATTTGATTTGTATTCTTTTTTCTTTTTGCATCTCTTTATTTGTATTTTCTTTAATATTTCTTTTCTTATCTATCTGTTACTATTACCCTTTACATTTACTATTTACTACCTTTAATTTTTCTTATTATATCTTACTTTTTTACATTTTATACCCCTGTTATTTTACACTTATGTTGTTGTT
>NW_027113783.1:425982-471367 GCF_000696795.3 Halyomorpha halys | reverse complement strand
TGGCTCAATAAAATAGTATAATTCTACTATTTGAGTTTTTTTGACCGCACCCGGACCATATTCCTTTCATAATCAGAATATATTCTAAACAAAAGATATAATGTGGACCAGTTTTATCAGATTTAAAAGAAAATATGCCACTAACGCACTGACTTATTGATTAAAGACAACGAAACTAAATAATTAATGGCGATTTTCCTAATGGTGTATATGGGCAATAAGGCTTTTAACAAATTTGGAATTTAAAAAAATAATATTTCTAAAACGAAAAGGGAGAGGGTGCTTAATTAAAATGGTCCTTAGGACGGCATTTCCCGCTAGTATTTAATCAACGGTTATTGAAGTTTGCTATAGTTGCTATAACAGTTAACAAGTTATAGGATACCTTATACTGTTAAGCTAGCAATCATTGCAAGAAGGCAAGAACAGTCAAAAATGTTCCTAAAAGGTTCTTGTACAAAAAACAAATACTACACTTCTTCATATGGACAATACTAATTTAAGGTGGGTGAGAGGACAATATACAGAAAACTGGCAACTTAATAAAATTTCTCTAATATGAGATTAACAGTTACCAAACTGCAGGTTCTGCAGAGAGAATGATGAGACTGCCTTTCACATCATATGCAAGTGTGATGCGCTGTCGAGGGACGTTTCATCATTTTTCGGACGATATCGGATTGTGGATCACAGCCTTTACGAAACGGTTGACCCGAATTTGTAATTTGTAAAGGCATCTGGTCTGTTTTGAACAGATAAAAGGACGGCGTACAACAGGCCCTGTCTGGCCACGGTGCAGACATGTCGGATTAAAAAAAAACCTACATACTGGGTCGAAACGTCGGTAATAAATAAACAGTCGAGAACCATTTTTTATTTTTTCTTGACCAATGCCCTATCTCCTTTATATTCATCTTCAAATTATTTGTCCTTCTATTTTTTTTTCGTATCCTAAATTCTCCCGCTCCTCAAAAACTGGCACATTGGGCAGATCCCCAGCTGGCCCCTATGTAAATTAGGGCCCGATTTCAAACAAGTCTACGGGTAACGTGTTCCAATATATATCTATATCGTAAATAGCAAAATTTAATGGCAAATTAATTCAGCAATTTTCTAAATCCTGTTTTATGGTTTCATTACATTTTTTAAAATCTTTTCTAGGTTATTTCAATATTAGATTTTAATCGAAATATATATCTGGTTAAGAATTAGGTTATTTTTCTTTAGAGTATCCATTTTTTGTGATGCGTTGCTAGTTTACTAACTAATTAACAATAAATTTATTTAATATATTTTCATATTTTTTTTTTATTTTATAATTTATTTACAACTGTATACATATATACACATCAAGTAAATTTGCTGTAAGTGATGTTATGACATGATACAAACATGTGGAGAATCTACCCATTGATAGAACTCCAAAAACACTTCTAAAGGAGAAGATCTCGAGGCCATCTTCTTTCCAGACGCCTAGAAGGATTATTAGGTATTGAAGGAGAAGCCAGTTTAGAAACGAGTATTTTCATATTTAAAAATAAATAAATGGCTCTTATACCTCATAGAATTGAATTTCGTACATTTTCAATGCTATTCTGCACTGGGGATATCAAAAACTTCCTTGTGTAAATTGATTTTTCAAATTCAGACGGTTAACAAACTTTTTTTTAAAATCGTAACTTACTTGTGATGTGATATAAACGTCTTTGAAGTAATAGATATTTTAAACCTGCTGGTTAAGGGGAATCATAAAAGCCCTTGATTTTGACATTGAATACTGTACAGTAACATCAATCCAAATCGTCACATATTTAATGACCCCGTCTGAGTTAATAGGATTGAGTTATCTTATCAATTTTTCATTTTTTAAAATGACTATGTCTCCTAATTAGTGTCATTGCTCTCTAATCTCAATCAGAATCCGGGCAGAAGGTTAAGTCTAGTTTAAAGTAGATGCTATTACATTGTAATAAAAAATTGAAACGTGGAATCAAATTATTTACAATATACTATTGCACATCTGGTGCACAGGAAATCATGTTGTCTGATTCATATTCTGCCATCAGATACGTAGTATCCTAACTATCCAATTTTCTAAAGCGGGTGAGGGTTCTACAAACAGCATTAATTCAATTAAATACTATATTTGGTTCTCAGGACGAAAAACCTTTATAAAAAATTGTTACAATTAACAACAATTTTAAACTAAAATAAAATATTTTAGGCTATAGCTTCCTATATTTTTTGTGAAGTTAATAGTTGTAGAGAGGTTATTCTGATCTTTAGCAAGATATTGATAAATTACGAAATTCACCATTTGTTTCATGTAGTTCTGGCATTTATGTGCGCTCTCTTTACCCCTCAGATAGTTTTATTAAGCGGCTGAATCCGCATCAGAGGTGAGTGAAACCGATCTATTGAAATTTATTTATTTTAATTAATTAAACATCTCATAGTCTTTCTTCCTATAAAATATTATATTGAAGTATCATATTTATCATGGTATGATTTTTCCAAATATGACGTGCCAATTATAATGTTATATGGTGGCATATAGGTTAGTTTACGAAATCCATCTCCCAATATTAAACTGAATCTATTGTATTTTGAAGTAAAACTATATTTTATTCGTTCCAGGAACTTGTAAATGTATCTAAATATATTGAGCGGAAAATATAACAGAAATCAGGAATTTATTTCCGAGGGTACACTCAATGAACTTCTAATCTTTTTTTATCTACGTTTCGAGCTGTTTCCCACTTTTTAGACTTTTCTTTTTATTGTTATAAATTAGGTTATTTTAATTTTCTTAACTATTTCTAAAATAAAAAAAATTATCGTCATGCTTTATCTTAATTATATATCCTCATTAACACTATAAAACTGTTGATATTTGGAATCCTCTACATTAAGTCCTTGACAACTTCAATATTACAACTAAAGTTTATGTGAATCAGAAAGAGTTCGAAATGTAGCTCCTAAAAGAAGATTAATTTCATATTAATTTATAAACTTGAAAATAAAAATTATTTATACATTAAATTTTTTGTCCTGGAAATAATTTTAAATATAATTACAAACTATCTGGGCCAACACAAAAGTAAATGGGAGGTACTTAGATTAATTTTATACATTCTTCCTCAACAATTCAATCAGGGTACATCATGAAGTGGCTTCTTATATATTCATCTTCTTAGAAGAATTCCGTTATAGACTTTCTTGAATTTCCTGATGTTACTCGACCTCGATATCTCCAACTCATCCCTGTCATCTTCCCATAGACTCCTAGGATCTGAATCTCAGTTCTCTCCTACACTATGACTATAGATTTTTATTTTTTCTCCTATCTCTACCATTTCTAGATTCCCCTCAATTTTCTCGAATAAATCTGAAGGAGGGGTGCAGAAGTCTGATTTTATGTTGCAAATTTAAATCGGCGATTTGATCCTTCAGAAATCTCTTTTGTAAATCTTTGAGTAGGGTAATTATTTGTGACTTCTTCATATTGTATATAATTCGCTAGCTGAATTTAGGTTGCCGAATGGATATTCAACGTGATCCTCAATATTCCATATTGTCAATTAAGAACATCACAAATATAATTATGACTATTTAATTATTACCTTTAATTAAAATTACTCAACAGAATAAGAAGGCTCTGAAAAATAAACTATGTAGTTAACACTCCATACAGATAATTTGTAGTTTATATTGGTTTGAATTAATATGACATTATCTAATTAGATCCAGAAGGCTAATTAAGACCTGAAGAACTTCATTCTATAAGAAGTGTTTTTCACTTAATCTTGTTCTTCCATGTCTTTGGGAAAGTCAAGGACTACTGCTTCTTCAACTTCCGTTCATAACCAGTTTGAACCAATGCCCTCTAATTCTTTAAATACAAGATGGTCTCCAAGAGCTACACCTCTATTAGTCCTTCTTAGTCTTATATACTATGACTGACTCTAGTAGTGTTGACTAAATCATCTGCATTTTTCCGGAAAAAATCTGCTCTGGAGTCTTCATCTTTGGATGTAATGTCAGTTTATACATTATTTATGCATGAGTATTTTTTATTAGAGTATATATGGATACCATTATGTGTGAATTCCAATTGACGAATGAACTTGGTGGTTTTTGGATCTTTAAGACTTACGATTTGACGCCTGCAGCTTTAATGTTAACACCAGAAATAATTTTTTTTTTCCTATATTTTTGTCTTTTACCCAATGACCTAGACAAGAATCAGTTAAAATTCATGTACGAACTCTACTTTGAGGCAGAGGTAATTACAAACGTTTGTTTGTTTATGACCAGGGAGGAAATAACTTCAAGAATGGACGGCTCGTTAGTGATTCATTACGGCTGAATTCATCTTTTGTGAGTGGTTTATTTTCAATGCTAATTATCCACTGTTTGTTAATATTACGTATTTTTATCTTTATGACGGAAGTTCCTATTTGTGAAATCAAATGTTATTAAAGTATAACATAAACATCAAGCAAGATAGGTCTAGAATTTGAACTTTGGACGATAAAGAAATAATAGGCAAAGCTAATATTGATAATAAAAACATTTAAATGTACGTTTTACAAGATTTGAGGTTCTATTAATTTTTTTTTTCGGCCAAGACTCCCATTGGAGTCCTATACTGCTATTAAATTTACATTTGCAATAAACATTCAGACATACCGTATTTGAAACTGTTGTTCTCTGAAAAGTACAAACTGTATGCCAGTGGGCGATGCCATTTCATTGTCACCTTTGGCCAGTCTAAATCTGCATGATAGTCTTTTAATAGATCTTCGTCTGGTGCAACTTAGAAACCCTAGAGTGCATACTACAGTTCCATGAAAACTATCTTGCAGTTTTTTGGTTAAATTTAAATTTAATAAATAAATAGATTCTTAAAGACTGGCCCCTAAGCAGGGGCCAAATTTTGCAAATTTCTATGATTTTTCCATTTGCAAAACACATAAAAGTTGTAAATTACTAGTTTATCTGTGCATTGTTTTAAAATAAAATGAATGATATACTTTATTGTTGGAAACAACTCCTCTTTAATAATGGTGATTCAAAAATACCCTTCATATTTTTTCAAACAATATTAACTAAAAAAAAAAATTAAAGATACTAATGAATTTTATATCATCGGAATAATAGAAGGTAATTGAACAGAATTACAGATTTTGAAAATGTGTAAAAAGGTATTATGATAAATGTGCTATAACTTCACTGGATCGAGTAGAGGAATAAAAAAATATTTCTATGATTTTTTCAAAATTAAAAATTCTTATGATTTTTAGGTCCTTTGAAGGAGATTTATAAAGATGTAAAAAGTTATCATGAAAAATGTTCAGAGGGAGTGAATATCATAGGATTGGGCTTAGAATCGTTAAAGTTCTGTGGTAAAGCAGGTAGATACACGGGGGGGGGGGGTTCAAATACACGGATTTGCATTAGAGTAGTTCTCATAAAAAAAATGATCATGTGCTATAGTCTATAACTGATAGATCGGAAACATTGTTGGGATGGGGAAAATTTATAAAAAGTTAATATTGATTCATTTCATTTTAGTTACTTACGTGGCTGTCACCCTAAAAGAAAAATATTTTCAATATGTTTCATACAACAATTTAAGCTAGTTTGTTCTTCATGGGTAATCATAATAAAAAATGGTTAGAACAGGAAAAAACTGCCAGAGCGATAACTTTTTATTCCTCGCACGATCTTATTATTTTTATTACACCAATATACTTAGCAAATACATCAATTATACATATAATATATCAATTGAACCAAGATATTCTGTTTAACGCTATTTTAGTAATGGGGAATTTAGAACCATTAAATAATTTCACTCGATACTTATCGGTTTATGTTGGTATGATAGGTAACTATTCCAACAAATGTACAAGATATTATGGATAGATATTATTTGTGATTGTGATCTAATAAAGGGATTGAGGATTTTATATTTTAAGATTGCGAGAGGATATGACGGCTTTTGTAGTAAGTTCTTCACAAGTGTTTTGTGTAGCATTTCGGAATACCTCCATCATTTGTTATTGTCTATAAATGTAGGAATAAAATGGAATAGAATTTTGTTTAATTAATATTTTTAAAAATACCTATTCCCAGATGATGAAATTTATTTCTTCAAAAATTTAGAAACGTTCCTCGACTTTAATAAAACGGTATCTGCCTCTCTTTAACAGCTGTAGTGAAATGATCTTCCCGTTAGCAAACCTTTTTACACCAATCATAGGGAATCTGCAGATTTCACATTATTAATAAAAATATTAAGTAAGAAATTAAATATATTACAAAGTAACAATATACAACAAGGTAAAAAGTACATACTACCGCAAATAAAATTTGATAAGAGTCATATCTAGTTCGAGTGTTGAGTGTTATTCAATATGTTCTCTAATGTCTTTTAGGTTGTTAAGTCTTATAAGAGCTACCATTTGGAATTGTTAACAGTGCTCCTAAAATTATCAATCAGGCTTCTCATTTGCAACGAGCTGAAACTCGTCATTTCCCATATAGCTGTCCTTCAGTTTGTTTACAATACATTAGCAGTTACTTGTGTACAAATTTCGTCACCTCAATTGAACCAGCTATCTCGAATGAATTAACACGATCTTTCCATTTACCTAATTAATGTAAATCCATTGTTAATAAAATGTATAACAAATCATTTGTTATTTGAAGGTTTAGTGGAATAACATCGAGGTACTTATTTTTGTCATATTTAAAAAAATAACAGTTATTCGTAAAAATGTTGGCCTGTAGCGAGGAAGACAGCCTTGGGAACAACAGAAAGCAGTTGGAATTTCAATTTAATTCTATGTACGCAGTATGTATCAGGATTACTTTGAAAAAATAATTTATGTACCCTCAACAAAGCTTAATAAAATTATTTCAAATAATTTTTATATTTTCTACACTGTTAAGTTATTTTCAAATGTAACATACTTAACTGCCACCCCACTCCTCCCAATTCAAACGGTTCACTCTGACTTTGACTTCGGTCAAAACAGGTATGAATTCTGTCTCGTTTATTTTCTTCCTTCTTTTTTTTTTTTTTTTCCTTGATTTTATTCGTATCCCTTTTCATCTCTTTAGTTGTACTTTCTTTAATATTTCTTCTTTTTATCTGTTACTATTTCCGTTTTCATTTATTGTTTATAATTTTTCTTATTTAATTTTCGCATTTCATTGTATACCCTTTTAATTTTCCATTTACTTTTTTATCTTATGTTAAATGTTTGTATCTTCTTTAGCCCTGCAACGTGGGGCGAAACGAAGGCTCAAATAAAAATAGAACAAAATATTACTAATTGAGTTTTATTTGACCGCACCCAGACCGAATTCCATTTATTTCAAATAAAGTAATGTACTTTGTAAATATTTATAAATAAATAAAAAAAAAATATTAAATAAAAAAATTATATGGGAGTAAATTGATTTCGTGTCGCGCGGGAACACTCAAGAAGATACGGCAGTGGTGGAGGGAAGCGCTTGATGTGTTTTGAATTTAGATTAAAATGTCTTGAAAATTAAAAATCATAGCTGGATTTTTAATTTTTAAGACTTATAATTAAGCGTAAAAATGGAAGGGAGAGAAATGATCAGTATTTCATTCTCTTTGTAATAAACAATCATTCAAACTTGTATCTTGGTGCTACACAGAGTTAGAGAGGTGAAAAGAGGAAATCATGGCACCAAAAATTTTTATGGTAAACAATTATAATAATAGGTTTGAACTTTTATTATAGTTAGGGTAAACAAGTAAGGAAAAACCATTGAGACACTGACTCACCCACGTTTAGGTTTTTTAAAATCTTTGATAACGAAATCGGTGATGGGTTTGTTTTTGCTGTGACGTAGTAGACTTGACTTGCATGTGTTTTCTCCAGGAGCCAAACCCATTCTGAAATATTAAACTTTTCTCATGGTTAAAAACAATCGCGTGTAATGCCTTTCCTATTTACTATCAATGTCGGTGTCCTTCATAGATTATTCTCTGCTGTTATAAAATGAAACAGGTTCTTCTTGCCAATCTGTAGTATGTTATGTAACCTATTATATCATTATCACGGTTTCGTCCCGAATCATTTCGGCAACAATTTCAAATTTAATTTCATTGAATATACTAAATCTTGATGATAAAAATAGATTTTTGGATGGATACGTAAATCAGCAATTAAACAATCGACTTTTAGTGATCTGACTTGTCATCATACAATTTTACAGGTCAACAAGACATTTTTTATCTTTATAAAACATGACAGTAGAGTTCAACTTGATAGGCATTAAAGTTAATTATAATGAAACATATCCATTAAGCCACAGCAATTCTTTATTAATTTATATGCTCTACAAAGTGTTGCCGACCTGGCCATTATCGTAGGCAATTTTAATTTTCATTTTCAAAGCCTCACATTAATAAATATAACGTTGGAGGCTATTTTATAAAGTTCAAATAAATGTAGTGAATTAATCTTTATTTGTCATATATTTTATTTAATCAAAATCATATTATTTTAACCTCCTATAAATCTTAACCAGCCTGTGGTGGTTGATAAGTTAGTTTGCAAGTAGATTAACAAGATTTGCAATTAAAATAATTAATATATACAATGACACATTCCAGGGCTTCATCGGGGTTAAAAAAGATAAGTCACTAAAAGGATTTAGTGAATGACATAAATTCTTCCTTATTAAAAAACAATAGTTTATTTAATATCATCAGCAACGTTTCGGGAGATTTCCCCCATCTTCAGGCTGCTATAAAACAAATTCATAACCAAACCATAAACATGTGCTTACAACAACACTCATATATTATATACACTCAAAGAACTATTTATAAATTATTTACCTGTTAACAAAAACCTATATATTACATATAATTTTCTCCTATTTGTCAATTATATGTAATATATAGGTTTTTGTTAACAGGTAAATAATTTATAAATAGTTCTTTGAGTGTATATAATGTATATAATATATTTGAGTGTATAAGGATTCACTAAATCCTTTTAATTCCATAAGACTCTTCCAGCATAAAGGATTATTAAATTTAGATAAGTTACTCTAAAATAAGGTAACAAGCTAAGAAAGCAGATATCTTGAAAAAAATTAAACTAAGGTGTGGCTAATTATTATTTAAAATATGTGAAAATTTATATAAGATGAACAAACTGAATTAAACAAAAATAAGATGTACAGTGAAAAGTAAATATAAACAAGAATTACAAAAAGGTTTTAGACAGTTAATGAAAACGGAAATAATAAGAAATAAAAAAGTAGATAAAAAATAAATATAAAATATATATAAAAAAGCAAAATAAGAATAAAAATCAAGAATGAAGGAAAATAATAAATAAAATAGTACACTCGCCTTACTGAATGCAGGTATGTACAAAAATGAAGCTGAAGGGAGATGAAGGCGTTCTTCCAATATGTCTAAAAAGAATTAATATTAGATGAAATATTAATTATAGATTAATTGCAAATATAAATATAAAATATAGTATTATAAACTATAAAACAAATAACAAATATAGTTAATTAATAATATGATTATATTATTTGAGACATGGACAGAATAGCCAGCAACCTTTTTAATGCTTGATGTGATGCTGAGAAATTAAAAATTAAAATCGTCCTTGATAATAACCAGATTGGCCGAAACTTAATATAAATTAATGAAGAATTATTGAGATTTAATAGATCTATTTTATTATGATTAATCAACATAACTAGTCCCAAAAAAGAAATCAAAGTATTAATTTTTAACAATTTTACTTCAAAAGAAGTAGCTCGTCGCCTGAACAACCAAAACTCCCTTGTGGAATGACAATGCACCACATTTTTAGATTTGATCGAACACTAATCCTCTGAGTGAACAAGATTAATGTCTAACAATACACTTCATCTTTGAAGGAGATAAATTGGCTTCCACATATTTTTGGCATGAGTTGTTCTGTTGTCGACAACATACCGTTTAATAGCCGAAGCCAATACGGTGCATCGGGTCACAGTGCCCAGTCATGGACGCCAATCAACATTTAGTTTGTTCAAGTGGCGCTGGCTCATGAAGTTCATCACCTCTTGAACTCAGAGTGAGCCAACAGTATTTAATCATCACTAAATGCGAGTGCAATGTTGTCTTTACTTTTTTAGATTCTGTTTGACATTATATATAGTCTTTGTATTAATGATAAAAGTAGTTTTAACCTAAATCAAACTATTACATCACGCCCTGAATATTGTTCAAGTAGAAATTACCAACAATGTGATCAGCTTAGGTAAAATTATGAGGAAATATTGAGTTCATAACAATGAGTGAACTAGAGTCAGAAAGTTACCCATCTTTTCTTCGTTGCCATTTGTTCTTTTACGAAACCTGTTCATTCTAATCGTTATCATAAACAAAGATTATTTACCAACCTGAGAATTGACTAATTTCATTTTATTTTTAATTATTAATTAAAATAAAATAATGGTTATAAAAAAGTTTATTTATAAAGTCACTATCATATTTTTTATCAGATTAAATGACGTAGACATATGAAAAATCTGAGGTTTGCAGTAGTTTTAAAAGGATGATTAATAATCAGTTATTTATTTTATTAATTTTATAACCATTAGTTTTTTTTGTTTCTTTCATTCTTTAATTGCATATTTATTACTATTATTTCTTATATATATTATTTTGATTATTTGCTTTTTAAATAAAGATTATTTAATAATTATAACATTGAAATCGTTAGGAGTATATTTTTTACAAGAGGCTAAGCCCCCACATAATCAATTGTTAAAAACAAAACTAATTTTTATAACAACCAAGTAAGGCCTAACAAACTAATCTGGAAATAAAAAAAATCTAATCCGATTTTGGCGCTTTCTTTTTCAGTCTTTTGCCTATCACAGAAGCGCCATGATATAATTTTGAATTATAGCTCATCATAAAGAGCATGAAATACAGCATATTTCCTTCGCTTATAGTATGCAACTGTAATTTTTAATTTTGATGATATTTTGATCAAAATGTTCAAAAACTCGTTATCATTTCATTTTCTGGCGTGGTATCGCATGAGGGGCAAATTCCTTGTTTGCATTTCACACAGTAGTTCGTGAGCCGATGTATTCATGTTTCCACCATGCAATCACACACACATGGACCGCTATTGGAGGTGGGGAGGGGTTGATTTTGGAAGATCATCAGATGGGAGGGATCTTGAGACGAATTCTCAAGGAAGTGTGAAGGCCGGATTTCAGCTGGCTTCTTCGCTGAAGTTGTCCGATACACAGTTCATGTAACAATTTTTTGGGGAAAACTCTTCTTGGAATTCATTCCAATTGATTCCCGGGATGAATAATCAAGGAATTGATCACTCCCAAGTTTAACATAGTGTAGAAAACATCGTGCATTGGCCATGGTTGTGTATTTCGCTGCACGTTGTATGTGGCGCACATTTGGTTAGCAGTGTCATCTCCAGTTTTGTGAGCATTATACTACGTTAAAATTAGTACTGTTATTACGTATTTTCCAGTACTGTTATCAATGATTTTGGTTCCCAGCAAAGAAGAAACCAGAAGTACGCAATTATTCTTGCATGTGACGTAGGTTGCCAACACTTTTTTGTCGTTGAAACAAAAAAGGCCGTGGTCTCCCTGTAGAATATCCCTATCAAAGAAATACTGAAATAACGATTGAAGAATTAAAATATAAAAATAAGAGGGGCGATGAACCTGAAAGACACCAGAAAGGTGCGGTGAGCCTGACAGGTACACGATCCCCATTCATAAACGGTAATGGTACCCGACGAAAATGACTCTAACACAAGTATCAAAAAAGTCAAGCCAGATTCGTTTTTAGCGTCCTCAAAAACCAAAAAATATTTTACCTCATCCACTAACAACAGTCGGTCTGAATTGTTTCAATAGTCTAACCATAACACACAAATTTCTGCAGACTGACGTTGCGAAATGGGTCAGGCAATTGTTCTTTTGTTTTTCCTAGACATACAATAATATAAAAAATGTCTAAAATTATTTATAATATTTTTTTTCTCGGCTCCTAGGGGACCTTAGCAATAACCCTTGGGCATGTGTCTAAAATTTTTCGACTTAATACCAACAAAAAAAAATTTCATTGAAATCGGTGATCAAACATGCGTTGCCGCCCTTGTGAGTAAAAGTCAAAGCCACCAGTTGTGGAAATAACAAATACTACTGATAAATGACTGATTCATTATCTACTTATGCGTCATTAATGGCTTATAAATTATTATCAATAATTGATTCTTATCTCATGATGAGTATTGTTCTGATATGGTTACTTATCTCAACCTCAGGATTTAGGGAAAATTAAGTAATGTTTTAAAATTAAATAAACTTTCTGTTCTAGCAATAATGTAGTGAGGATGAACAGTGTGCTTCGATACGACAGATATTCGAATTAAGTTGTATAAAAAATCTGTACCGTTACAACCCATGAAGGGTCAGGGGTTCATTACTTTGTAAGGAAGTACTGTTACTGGACCAACGGTTGTGCAAGGAGGTGATTTGGTCAGAATCTCCCTCGACTGCCAGATTTTTACCAAATTAAGGGTACCCAATTTAAGAGGCTTGGTGAACAGGAGGGCTCCTAGAACCCATAGGAGTTGACTCACGGCTACAGTGTAACTGAAAACTGAGTTGCCCAGCCGGATTCTAACTAGGGCCCTTGGAGTTAGTAGCCACGCGCCTTACGCCGGGACTACCCGCGTTCAATAAGTTGTATAAAGCATTTATCATATTGTAAGTCGTGCCAAAACAAATATTTAAAAAATAAAATAAATAAGCAGCTGAACTCCGTGACTTAGATCAAATTTTTCCTTCGTAATTTTTGTATTTGTTTGGACTACAGATAGATAGCTCTTAGATTAGATCTTTAAAGATCTTAAAACAGAGAAAAAATGGCAGAATTAAAAAAAAAAAAAAGTTCTGATTTCCAAAAAGCATATACCAATACCAACGCAATTTAGAGTTAGATAGGAGGATGGGAGAGATCGCACTATCGGCTCTTTCCGGATTTAAGTAAACAGTCAGTTCGCGTGGAAAGTGTCGTCTATACAATGCTCTGCTAGGCCTTCTAAGAAAAAAAATTAGCCGCGCTTATTCATGGAGCCCCTTCAAAGAAATAATACCACCTAACCAACTATTCCCATGCTCTTATTATTAGATTTCTCTGGGCTCATGGATCAGACTAGAGAGGATTTATGTATTTCGGGAGAGTGAATAATATATGTCATCTTTATACGATTTAAACTGTCCTATGTTCATTTCAAAGTGTATAGTGTTATTTTAAATAAACCACGGAATGTTAAAAATGATTTTAGATTCACGTGTATACAATCTAAAAATAAAATTTAACACGAAAACAAACCTCAAAAATGATTGTTTTATGATAAATATTTACTCCATTCCACCAAATACAGAAGATAGGTGCCAAAATTCTCGGATAACCTATTTAATGTCTCAGAATATGTTAATCGGAAGTAAATACACATTTCATCAAAGTGAAGGAAAAGTTTTATTATTTTTTTCTAAGAGAACAACATATTTTATTAGTCAGTGTTTACTTGGTCACATGAAAAAAATGCCAAAAGTTATTATTAGTCGAGAAGTGGGTGGTGGACAAGAGATTAATATGCTTCACGACCGCACCATGCCAACTCTCTACGTAGAAAATCTTGGACCAACGAAATCTTTCATCACATCGTTTCATCACTGATGATTATTTACTTTTGAAATGGACTGTAAGTTCTGAAATAGGACGACAAAGCATGAGAGATATGAAACATTCTAATCTTATTTTAATAGGTCCCAATCCACCCAGTAATAGTTTAAGAACATCTCATTCTCACTTAAACTACTTTTACCGCCATCGCTATGGATAATGAAATTTGTTTGGCTTAATCCAAGGAATAACGTTTCCTAAATAGCTCCGGAGTTTAGGAGCAACCTGTCAGATACATTTTCGTGTTCATGCAAATGTCAATATCTAGCCAATTTATAAGATATAACAAATTTTATGGTTTAGGGCACCCAAGCCATTATAGTTAATGAAGGAAAGGTGTATAGAACAAAAATTGTTGGGGAACACTGATGTAGTCAATCACATGGAATGCATCACCGACAGCTCATTCTGAAGACTTTTGATATGTCTTTAATGTTAGCTTTGATTTGAAAGTATGTATATTTTTTAAAGGAATATTTTATAAGTAACCTAACTATTATTTCCATCTACTGTTTAGGTAAGTTTTTCAATCAATATTTATAATAAGACAGCAATTTTGGGTTTTAATTGGAGCCTGTGGTTTTACATGGCAGTGATAGGATGGACCACTAGCTTGATATAGGTTTTTCAACTGCGGACGTGGCCACATTGATTCCGACATTGATCTAATTTAGTCGGAGCCACTACGACCTTGTCCATTCTACTGTAATGGATTATATCTAATTTGATATGAACAGCTTTGGTTGGTTGGCCAGTCGGTCCACACAGCCCCAGGGCATTAAAAACAAAAACACTTCTATTTTACGAAAATGAAAAAAAATAAATAAAAATTTGTACTGCTGAAGGGCAGAGGTTCAATATTTTATAAGGAAGTACTGCTTCTTGAATAACGGTTGTACAAGGAGGTGATTTGTTAATGAACACTCTCAACTGCCTGATTTCAACGCTAACACTGACAGGAGGCTAGTAATTTCAAATAAACAAAATTAATATAACAGCCAATGAAGGGCTATAAAATCTCAGATTCTCAATTGTATTGTATTATGGAGGGATGATGTGGTCAGCATATGCTCTAACTCAGTGGATCCCAATCGGGGTCCCGCAAAATAATTTAGGAATGGGTAATTGCACGTTAACTCAACAGATTTGAACCAAACTATCTCATATTTTCTTTAAATTTCGCACAGGTGCTGTTTAGGTATCCTAGTATTTCTTAATTTTGCATATAAGATGGATCTCTTTATTTCAATCAAATAATAACATAGGAGGATTCGACCATTTTCCTTCTTCTACCTAAAGGATTCCACCACCAAAACATAGTAAGGAACCACTGCTCTTACCACTCAATTATTCCCAGACAAATATCAAATACAGTTTTGAAGACTCAAGAAGAGACAGCACTCTCTATTTGAGAGAGCTTTCTAATTTTCTGTTACATGCAAATCAGTAGTGCTAAATGAAGACATTTTACTGTTATCATTGATATGATCAATAATCATTTGTATTTCATTTTTTTATATCAATTGCAGAAACGAATTTGACCTATCTGATTGAACTCCAGAAAATGTTTTATTTGTTTACATATCTTACTGCCAAGGATGTACCTAGGATCAAAACTAGGTGAGGGGGCCATATTCAATCAGTTTGTGACATTTCAGCTCAAAAAACGCGAATGATACCAAAATTTTAAGAAAATTATATATCCTCCTGGACCAACTGTCTTGCTCTACATCTTGAACTGTGAAATACCTCTGTCATTATTTTCGACGGAAGGCCTTGATCAGCCATCTGAGCAGCATGGCCCACACATCTCAATCTCTTGAGCCTCATAGACTGGACCACTTCTTGTTCCTTAAATAAATCTTGAGATCCTGTTGGTCTGATCTCTCCATACCTCTGATCAACATTTGCAGCTCCAAAGTTTTTATGCAGAAGCTTCCTCTCAGATACAACAAATAAATAAATAAAACAAATAATTTCAAATGATTGTACAATTAATAAAATAAGAAAAGAAAGGAGGGCAAAATGAAATAACATAATGAAAAATGAATAACAACTCATTGTCTACTTATTTTCAGTATCTCCTGTATTCCAAAGAAAGCACTTAGTGTGTATGTAAATAATTTAAGAGCTTTTCACCATACAGAATGACTAACTCCATAAAATCAGTCTTTGTATTTTCAATATCAATTCTATAACAATATAGCATTGAGTAAAGGTTTGAAAGCAGAATGTAAATTTTAGTAAACTTTTTCAAAAGAATTTTGACACAAAAAAATTATTAAAATACTTTTCTATGAAAATTGTTGAAATATGAGTTAGTCATTCTACCAACTGAAAGGCTCATATATGTGTCTAGTATTATCTAACAGTACAATGTTACTTAACTTAAATTGTTCAACAAATCCTTTGCAAAACATATGTACATTGTATGAGTAAATATCCGTTATATTTCATTACATTTACAAATTAAAAAAACAAAAAAGAACTATATTTATGAATTAAAAGATAAAAATTGATTGGAGAGGTTTGTCAGGAGGAGGGGGGGGAGGGTGCGATCAGCAAAGTACAACATAAATAAACAAAACAATATTTATTTATTTAATGCCGACGTTTCGACCTGAAACTCAGGTCTAAACATCAGCATAAAATAAATAAGTATTGTTTTGTTTATTTATGTTGTTCTTTGCTGACTGCAACTTCCCTTCTCCCCTCCCCTATCCCCCCCTGACAAACCTCTCCAATCAGTAATCTACGGTCAACTATCTACACCTCATTAAAAGATAAAAAAGTTACTAAATTTACACAGTATCAGCAAAAGTCACTTTGAATCTAAGGTTTTTAATCTTTAATTTTATATACCAATGAAATTTATCATGAATACAGCTGAAAGTGCTTTTACAATGCTCAGTTGAGTAGCTGGGAACCCAATAAATAATATAAGATCAATTTGATAATTTGACGTAATCTAATTTTTTTTTTTTTTCAATTATCAAACACTACATGAAGAACAGTATTTTTTCAATAACCCATAGTAATTTTTAAACATAAGGAACATTGAAAAATGACTTATATAAAACTTCAGAAGTATTTATATAATATTTAAAATAAATATTACATGTCTGTTATCAATGGTGGTATTAGTATCCATATTAAGAAATCACATATTTACAAATAACATAAACAAAGAACTTCAACAAAACAAGCTGTTGATCATCCGCAATCTTAACATATTATTTATTTTGCAATAAAAATCATGGAAAGGATATTAACTTTATTTTTAACTTCTTTAAAAGCTCCCAAATAAAATAAAAGTCAAGCTAAAATCTAAAAAACATCTATTTATAAGCTTTTTTATGTTTCATTAGTAAAAACAAATGATCATTTTCCAATTTAAAAAAACTTTATTTTAAAAAAATGAAACTATTTTTGGAATAACTGTTTCGGTCCCTTGATTATACTTTGAATACTATTTTAATAATCTCCATTCAGTGAAACAAATAATATATGACCGTATAACTTTAAATATAAGAAGGGTTGTAGTCAAAAATGAACAAATAGTTTTTAACTATTTAATGTCCGACATTTCGCCCCAGTTTGCAGGGCTTCATCATGGCTGTTCAAAGCGATAGGTTAAACAGTTTCACCTATTTTAACCTATCGCTTTGAACAGTTCTGATGAAGCCCAGCAAAGTGGGGCGAAACGTCGGACATTAAATAGTTAAAAACTATTTGTTCTTTTTTTACCGCCACCCTGACCATCTCTTATATTCAAACAAATAATATGTATTAAATGAAAAATTAATGTGTCAAAATCTGTTTATATCATTTCTTTAAAAAATATATGTACTAGAAAAATATTGCTTTATAATATTCTCCTTTAACCCACTCACTCATACCATTTTTTCTTTATCACTGAATTAACCATTTGTTCAAATAAACTTTCACAGGTGTGAATATTCCAACAAAGATAATAAAAATGCAACATATTACAAAAGTTTGTTTCAAACTCCAACATCACCTAAAATATATTAAAAAATGTTTATCCATGTTATGAATTTATTTAATAATGACTGAGAATACATGGTATTTAAAAATTATTTTTAAAAAAATGGTACAAAAATTTGTAGACTATAAATTTTTATTGATATTATTTTTATCTTATTTAGTTTTAATTATTCGGAATGATTAAATTATTTATCTAGGTAAGTTCCATTGGTATATAAAATTAAACAGTAAAAACCTTAGTAAAATGACTTTTGCTGATACAGTGTAAATTTTGTAACTTTTTTATCTTTTAATTCATAAATATAGCTCTTTTTTATTTTTTAATTTGTAAATGTACCGAAATATAACGGATATTTACTCATAGAACGTACATATGTTTTGCAAAGGATTTGTGAAACAATTTAAGTTAAGTAACATTGTATTGTTAGATAATACTAGACACATATATGAGCCTTTCAGTTGGCAGAATGACTAACTCATATTTCAACAGTTTTCATAGAAAAGTATTTTTTGTAGCAAAATTCTTTTGAAAAGGCATCACTAAAAAAATTTATAGTCTGCAAATTTTTGTACCATTTTTTTAAAAATAATTTTTAAATACCATGTATTCTCAATCAATTTTAAATAAATTCATAACAGGGATAAACATTTTTTAATATATTTTAGGTGATGTTGGAGTTTGAAACAAATTTTTGTAATATGTTGAATTTTTATTATCTTTGTAGGATATTCATACCTGTGAAGATTATTTAAACAAATGGTTAATTCAGTGATAAAGATAAAATTGTATGAGTGGGTTAAAGGAGAATATTATAAAGCTATATTTTTCTAGTACATATATTTTTAAAGAAATAGTATCAACAGTTTTTGACACATTAATTTTTCATTTAATACAGATTATTATTTTTTTGGCTGAATAGAGGTTTTAAAGAAGTTAATAAATAAAGGTAATATCCTTTCCATGATTTCTATTGCAAAATAAATAATATGTTAAGATTAAGGACGATCAACAGCTTGTTTTGTTGGAGTTCTTTGTTTATGTTATTAGTAAATATGTGATTTTTCAATATAGATACTAATACCACCATTGATAACAGACATGCAATATTTATATTAAATATTATATAAATACTTCTGAAGTTCTATTCAAATCATTTTTCAATGTTCCTTTTGTTTAAAAATCACCATGGGTGATATGAAAAATACTGTTCTTCATGCAGTGTTTGATAATTGAAAAAAAAAAAAAGATAACGTCAAATTATTATTATATTATTTATTGGTTGCCCAGCTACTCAACTGAGGATTGTAAAACCGCTTTCAGCTCATGAATATGTTTGGATTATTACAGATAACGTTTAGGGAAAGAATCAAAAATATTAATAATAAAATAATATAAAATTGGTGAAAAAAATATGAAAATGAATAAATGTTAAAAAATTGTATTGTTCAAAATTAATGTTCATAAACAATTTACTTTTGAAATTAAAGCTATTTCCGAGGCAGTTTGAAAATAATAGTTATGAAATATATATTTAGCTAAAATAAAAATAAAAGTATATATTTTTTTATAATAAAAATTACAGTTTTTTTCCAGTTCCAGGTATAATATTTGTCTTCCATTTAACTATTCAACCGAGTCCTACCTTCACCTTAACTTTTGAAATTATGTGTAAGAATATTCTGAAACTCAGAATCATACTTTTCTGTGTGATTCAGTTGTTAGGAGATTTATATGTATACAAATAAATCTGTACTTTCATAAAAATAAATGTTATTCAATTAATAATAATAAATTGCATAAAATCAAATTTTTTATTCAATATAGCCTCATATGAGTTATAAATTCTCAAGGGAGGAATACTGCATAAATAAGGATTAGAAATAACTGTATTTATATTTTTATATTTATGTATCAAAACCAATAAGAGCAATTTGATGTTTCAATTACCATGATGTGGGTAAAAATATTAATTTGGTAAATTTTAAAATCAATCAAATTATACACTGATATGGTGTGGAATTGTTTCTTAGAATAGTAAATGTAAATCTTAGGTACAATGCTAAAGTGGATTGGCTTCCAATTTCTGAGGTTTTTTTTTTTTGTGTTTTTTTCGAACCCTTTTTCGAACAGAAACAAAAAGTGAATTAGTAAGTGCATTACTGTGAAAAAGAAAAGTAATTCGTGTTGTGTCTTACTTTTTACTACCTTTGGTAGGCATGGTGTTAAAATTATGGTTACAGATATAAGGTAGAGGCTAGTTTATAATTGTAATATAATTCATTATTCAATTTGTATTTTTAATTAATGGGGTTATTCATTCAGTTCGATCATTTTCATAATAAAATAAGAATTAAAAATCTGTTCCTTCATCTTTAATGTTCATGAAATTTAGTTCTCTCATTTATTAATATCATGTATTTTTATATCATCACTAAGCTGTTTCTATTTCATTAATTTGAGAATTCAAAACAATATTAACAAAGCATTTATTAATTCTTCTGATATGAAATAAACTATCTGTTAGGAATTTTAAAATATATGAAGTTTCCTAATTTTCTAAATAATAGGATACTGATTAGTGCTGCTATCTGTACATTGTGGATGCACCAGCAAAATGTTTCATTCCTTCAGTAATACTAATCTTTACCAAAAAGCATTATCTACAATTTAATAAGTATTATTTAAACACTTAAAATCTAATATTAACTATTTTAGGTTCTGAGAATTATAAATAATTCTTTTAATTCAATAGTTAATTTTATCAAACATCCTTACTTTGTTTTGTATTTATTAATCTGATTTTAGAATGCATTTATTGATTGAGCTGGAGTTTTATTGATATATGTAATAAAATTTTAATTAAAATATTTGCAAATTGATAAAAAATTACAATAAAAAAAAATCAGAATCAATAGATTATTGTATTCAAATGTGATGACTAATTTATTATTCTAGAACTAAAACACATCAAATAATATATGTATATATAGTTGACCGTAAAAATTGATATATAGGAAGATGGTCAGGGTTGCAGTCAAAGGAGAAACAAAAATAGTTTACAACTATTTATTTTCCGACGTTTCGCCTCACTTTGTAGGGCTTCATCAGGGCTGTTCAGAGCCTGTTCACCCGTTTGCTTTGAACAGCCCTGATGAAGCCCTACAAAGTGGGGCGAAACGTCGGAAAATAAATAGTTGTAAACTATTTTTGTTTCTCCTTTGACCGCAACCCTGACCATCTTCCTACACATCAAATAATATATATCAATCTGTCAATGAAGCTATAGTACATATGAATGCTTTTTATTACACAATAAATAAGCTTCTTTGTTTCAATTAAATTATTGTTTAACTATGCTTGTTGGCATTTTCAATAGTGCAATGAATTTATGGTTGTTTAAATCATTGGAGCTAAAAGAAAAACAGATCATTGCTCAAAATTGTTTTTGAATGGAATGGACTTGACTAAAAAAAAATTATGTTTGTTTTATAATAAAGTCAGATGTGTGTTTCCTGATTAATTATGAGGAAAATCTTAGTTCTATAGAAGAAAATGTCTTCATAACCTTTTTTCAGAAGTAAAAGCGATAGATTAAATATGTATCCCGTACTATAACATATTAAGTATGTATGTAACAGGTCAGAAAAGACATGTTTTTCTATTTGATCAAGAATAAGTACTTTTCTGACATAATTTATGTTTCATATTAAATTTATTACTCACAGAACTTTATAATCCACAGTTATCAATATCAGTCCA
Organism: Halyomorpha halys; assembly: GCF_000696795.3. Classification (NCBI taxonomy): domain Eukaryota; kingdom Metazoa; phylum Arthropoda; class Insecta; order Hemiptera; family Pentatomidae; genus Halyomorpha; species Halyomorpha halys. Next base: position 449,798 of record NW_027113783.1, on the reverse strand, counting down.
TATTTCGAAGTCTTTATATACAAATTGACATTTAATTTTCATAAGGGTAATGGTCGAACATTTTGGTAGCAAGTAAGCTAAGAGATTTCATCGTGTTGTGTTGCATTCTATTGAACTACACTTCAGGCATTAGGTGTATTATAAAACTAATGAACCAAATTCTTGATTTGTTGTATTTTCTCCAAAAATAATACACTTTTTTCTGTATCGAAGGGAGAAGGGTGGAGTACTTTTTAAATTATCTTCACAAACCTACCTATATTCTTGTCATCCTGTAAAAAGGGAGAATTCAACAGATTAGGTATTAATCTTATTGGAATAATCATTGATACTAATATATATATTTTTTAATTTCTTTTAGACTCAAGTCTTCCATTGAGGAGCTATATAGCCCCAGAGTGGGAATGTCAAAATTCGTTTCTAGGTGCTACCCAGAAATAAATATTTCATATTTAGGCTCCCAACCCAATCTGTACCACTTTCAGGTCCTCAATGATTACTTTAACAATATGAAACATAATCAGGAATCAAAAATATAAACATTTTGCCGATTTTTCATTCAAAACCCCAAAACAATTTTCCAGTACAGGTACAAAGTAAAGTTTTCAGCAAATTGTTTGATATGCCCTTTGTTACATATACATACATAAATTAATAATTTAATTGGGATGAATAAATTTATTTAATTTATTATGTCATAATAAGCATTCATTCATAAGTACTATGAGTTGTATGAAAGATGATAAATAGTATTTGGTGTGTTTTAGTTTTCGAATAATTAATTCGCCATCAAGTTTGAGTACAATATTAACCTATTTATTCTTCTTCTTTTTTTATTTGATTGTTATTTATATCAATTGACAAATATCTTAAAACTTGATTACATAAATATGCATCAAAGTAGTTTTCATTATAAATTAGGTAATTGTAAATATTTCTTATCTACTACATTTGGGCACATCCAGTCTCCATTGGATTGAATAAGCTGTAATTCTGTATGCATGATTATTTTTAGGCGGAACAATAAAACTGGGAGTGAATTTAAAATTTTGGCATGTCTAAATGTTTTGTTTTTTTGCAGTTGAGGTTGTCCATTTCAATGTGAATGGAGTTGGTATTAGGGAAGTGCCTTCTGGAATTTTTAATGCATTTCTCTTTAATATTGAGTAAAAGTGTTGAAGATATTTACAATGCTTCAGATGTCTCAAATGTGTTCTCCTATCTCCGCCATTTTTTTAATATCCATATCATTTTTTTTTTTTGGGAAACATTAAGTTCATATTAAAATTTAAAATTTTCGATTAACCACAAAAAAGGCACCATACAACTATACCAATTTTTATTGTTTATAGAAAACTATATGTAGTAACGACACATTAATATGTTTAATTATATATGCGATAACACTCCGTATCTTAAAACGAATAAATGTATAAGGCAGGGTTATTTCCATTGTATTTTTTTATTAAATTATTTTTTAGTATTTTCGATTATTCAGTGCAATTTAATATGCACTGATTAAAAAGTTTGTGTTGTAAACATATGTGGAACTGTCATAATAACGGAACGTGCGCGTGCAAGTGTGACAGTTATTACCACTTCAACTTTCTGTTAAGAATTAATACATAAAAAGGGACAGAGCGAATATTGAAATTATAACTTAGTCGTTTAAAGTCTTTTAATAGAATGCCAGCTTGATAATGTTTATGTGGGAAGATGTAAAGCGCATATTATCCTGTGCCAAGTTTAAAAGCTAGACCAGTAAATACGTTCCATTTGGTTCAGATTTAGGATATGATCCCACAGGCAGTCTTTAAATTGTTCTAGTTATTTGTAAACTAGATGAAAATAATTTTTAATTGTGGATAAAGACGCAGTATTAATTACGTACATATACAATTTTTGACCATAACTCAATAAAGTTATTATATTTTTTTAATATTGGATAGTTAGTATTAAAAAAAACAATTACAATAGAATGATTAGCAATCTGATTTCGCTCTTAATATTATTATATGGTATCCTAATTATTTTATTATAAAATTTAATATTAATCAGTTCATACAGCGAAATATAAAGCAGTTCTGAGTTGCTTCCCGTCCCCTTTACACGCCACTATCCCTGATGAAGACCTGAAACTCAGGTCGAAACGTCGGCATAAAATAAATAAATATTGTTTTGTTTATTTATGTTGTTCTTTGCTGACCGCACCCCCCGATAAACTTCTTCAAGCAGTTCATTAAATATTTAGAAATCGTTCATTGAAGGTAAGTAGAACAAAAATTATCGTGTTAATTTATGTTTCTAATAGATACATGATGTTTTCGACATATTTAATCATTGTACTATATCCTATTTCCTTTCATAATGGGGGCGTTCGACAGATTGTTAAATTTGATAATATTTGGTTATTAGCTCCAACAAATCACAAAATTATATTACACAATTATTTTGAGTGTACTGAAAAATAAAACTTTTGCTAGCTTCATTCTCAACATTTTTTTTTTTTTTGTATATGAGAACAAATAACCTAGGAGTAATTTCTTGCAGATGCCATGTGTTATACAATGTTTGAGGCACTTGATCGTAAAATACGATATCTGACAGTGTGATTTGAAGTTTCTATTATCGTGTAAATGTGTTTAAATTTGACAGTATCTTCGCTGCCGTTACATACACTGTTAACGATCACGCAAGTGTACAGGAAAGTACGATAATGATGCCAGGAAATTAGATACTGTCATGACAGACCTAGTGGATGTAAAACAGGGTAACTGCAGTAGACCCCATGTTCACCTAAACACTAATTTTTATTTTGCGGAATATAACAAAACATTTGTAAGCTGATTCAAAATTATAAATTATGTCTATGTATTACCAAGTCCAATGAAAGTTAAAAATCTACTTTTGTGGTGTAGATGTTTTATGTTTTTAGATTTTTTCTTATCTTTTTTTTTTTTAGGAATAAATTGGATCCGATTCGTTTGCACTCATACATGAAACCGTAGTTCGGGTCTTTAGAATAGCTATCAAAAAAGAGCTCATGCCAGAACTGTTATTGATATAAAATATTGGATTTAATTTTCTTATTACGAAACAGACAGCTTCGGGCGGCCATCCTTATTAGTTATTATGTTTTACCTGCAACCAGCTATCACTTACCACAACTTAATACCAATATTACTGTTTAAAAAAAGAAATGTCCAATCCACTCTTTTGAAAATCAGTGAAGTAATTTTTATTATATTTATGAGCATATGGCAAGGAATTTGCAACAAGCAGCAGTAAAAAAATACCAGTATATACCAGTATCACTCTATCGACGAAGGCTGTTACTTCCAAAATCAAGCCATCGAAAAAAATGGTCATCGGCTAAGATTTATTTTTTTTAGATTTCACAAACATGTTTAGAGAAATAATCCCTCATAGTGGACATATATATATAGGTACTAACAGGTATATTGGGCTTATGAAATATAAGTTCCTATAGTTTGAGGCAAATGAAGGAAAAACAATTTTTATTAAAAAAGACTTCCCTAATCTTCAATAGTTTTCTCCCAACAGACAAAAAGGATTTTACCCCTTGTTTGAAGAAACGATTTGGGTTTGAATCGATAAAACTTAGAAATGAAAAATTTTCCTTGTTTTCATTTTTAAATATACATTATTTATTGGCTATCAAATATTTTATTCGTTAGATAGTGAAAAAAAAGTTAACAACTAAATTTTGGCATCGAAGGGATTTGTTTATTTTTAAAGGACACCTATTATTTCTCAAATTATAGTTACCAAGTATACAAAGTATATTAATACTTAATGTGTAAAAAAGTTTATTTTTAATTTAAGAGGTGTCCATTCCTCGACAAGATCATTTATTATCCGTTCTCCTCTCCCCTTAAGAAAATTTATTGCCCCCCTCACTCATGCATTAAAATAGATTCATGTGTTTTGCTCTTTGTTTATAACTATAAAACAGATTTAGGTGTGTTAGTTTTTTTTTCTCGTTTCCTGAATTGAAAATCGATTAAAACGTATGGTTCCCTCCGGAAATTCGTAACCTCGTAAAAATGTAGTTGCTCCAAACATTTTGATGTTTCAACTTGAGCACCTCTAGTAGTCCCTCAGATAAAGGCCTACAATTCTGTCTAACAGGTGTTGTTTTTTCCCCCACGCACATGAGTAAGGCTAAAATTTCTACTTAGATTCGGGATTCCAACCCAAATTTAATTACTGCATATACACAAAGTTTCTTTTTTTTTTCATCATTATCTATTATCACTATATAAACTTTCTATTTATTCAGGAAATTCCATGGTATTCTGGGTTCCACTTGTCTTAGTCTTTAGAGTTGGATGTTTCACTGAAGTACGTTACTAGATTTTATGAATTTAAGAATACTCTTAGAGGAAAAAAGCTGTGCAGGTGAGCGGGATAACTCGCCGTTCCTTATTGTTATAACTTGGCAAGTTGATAGCGACACCGTCTAAATCCTAAACAAAAAGAGACAGTGGCCAAAAAGATTTTATTATAATTTCTTTTTCTATTTCAATATTGCAGATTGTTGCCAATTCACACAAAAATGTCATAGAAAATAGAACATCAACAATGTTCCGGAGTAAACCTGTAGCTAGCTCTTCAGAAATAACCTGTTACGAAAATAGATTTAAACTAACATTACGGACTGTGAAGCTGAAGTTATATATTGCATCACACCGGCAAACTTCTATAGATTTATAATGGATTTTTTTTTATTATTAAAAATGTGTCATATCTAACACTACGGAATGTATGTATGAGATGTGTCTCGTATTTTAATGCGGGAAAATAAAATAGAGAATATTATAATGCTATATTTTTAAACTAATACGTAGCACCAGGAAAAAAAAATATGGACATAATCCCTTCCAAAAAAAGTTCAATGTGTAACCATGTAGCTGTCAAATCCTAACTTTTTAAAGAGCAAAAAAATATTTTAAAATATATTTGTATCATACTGGGTTATTTTTTAAAAGAGTATGTAACTAACAAGATATATACTACCCTGTACTATAAATTGTGAAAAATCGTTGTTCATAAATTCTAAGAAATAAAAATAAATGATTAAGTGAATTTTATAAGTGATTTGATAAAATCTAACCGTTTTACAGTTTTTTCGACGATACTTTGGTATATAGAAGTCTAGAAAAAATAATCCACCATTTTTTTAGGTTTAAATAATTAAACATTTACATAAATGTATATTTAATTTTTTCAATACGATCCAATGGATGTTAAAACGCAAATTGAAGTTTAGCGTATAGAGATATATGGAAGTTCAATATATTCCTTGATGGAATGTATTCACATTGTTCGTTTTACGTTAATACTTGAATTTATTGTTAATCTTTAGCAGTTCATGCGGCCATATAGGAAGGAATTATAAATATCAAACTGACAAATTATCCGAAGGAAACACAGACAAATAGTCCCTTGTAATGGAAATGCTTTTTTCATCGTATACTTGGCCAAACCAGTCGGAAGCTATGCCAAACCCTATAATGCCAATGTCATTCCGTTGATCTTTAGAAATATTTTAACTCTTTTTAGATGGCTTGGTCGTTGGTTTCTGGTTTTACGGCCAAACCATTGATTATTTGATTAAATTTTTAATGTTTATTATTAGTAATATGTAGGAGAATATTATATATGTAAATCTCGGCAAATTTTCTGTGAATTTGTTAGTGTGCTATGTTAATAATCTAAGGCAGTTGTATTTTTCATAGAATACGATAGAAAACATTTTAAGTATAAATGTAGAAATTAACATGAATTAAAGTATGTAGTATGAACAATTTTGTGGCAGATTGTAATATTTATCAATAAATAAAATAAAATAATATGTATATCAACTGAAAATAACAAGTATGAACAATATAGAAAAAAACCTGGAATAAAATATATTTCCATATACTTTTTTTGAAAAGTAATCATGATATATTATTTTTCTTATTCAATATTAACCTGAAGTTATTCTTATTATAAACTAATGGTGGCATGATTCTGCAACAATTAATGGCACTATGATCATAAAAATCTACTCATGCTATTTCTTCTTTTTTTTATGCTTCTTAAAGAAAGAAATGTTTCGTAGTTAAAATTAATTTGAACAAAATAAATCTTATTTTTTTAAAAGTTTGTTCTTATATTTTCTTTTTATCTGTATTCTTTTCAGATCAAAGAAAAAACATTAAATTTCTTAATGAGTAGTTAACCAATTTATGATATTTTTAAACATGAATTTGTTATAAGTATTTTATTTTTTTCCTTTTTATATTATGCTGTACTTTTATATCAAGTCATTTTTTCTTGGTGTTTTTTTTTTTTTTTTTTTACATGTATAATATATTAATCTATAATACCCACAAGATTCATTCATAATAAACATATATCACCACCCAAATTATAATAAACGTTTATTTTTTTCATCCATGTTTTGAGCAGTATTTATCATACAGGTACGTATAAGTATAGAATAGGACTGTTATAAATAAAATTTTGAAAATTGTATTATTATATAGTTTTATTTTAAATAATTTGGGTTAAATATAGTCCTAATAATAATTAAAAATGAATCCCACAAAAAAAAAATAACAAAACAATTCATACTTAAATTTGCAATTAAGACTAATTATTTTTATTTAAATTTTTTTTTTCAAATTGTTCTAGAAAGAATAAAATTATTTTACATAAAAAGTAAATAGTTGAGTAATTATTCCAAATTAGCACTAATAGTACAATAATTTTTAATTTTTCATGACGGAGCCATGCCATGCCACAACTTTTAAGTTCTTAAAGTTTCCTAAGTAAAATAAGTCGACATATTAAGACTCGTCGAACTATAAAAAGACTCAGAGACGTCACTATGGAGGTGATAAAGAAATACTCAAAACTAAAAGTTGGTAAATTTGAGAGAAGCTATTTAATGCTGCGAAAATTTTAAATCAATACCTTTGATGTTAAGAAACCTACATTTTATAGATAAAACACTGTTTTTGAATAGGAAAGAAAATTATTACTGTCAAGTGTTGTCATTCATAATAGGTAAGTAGAAAGTTCAAACGCAAAAGTGTAGGGAAAATTGAAATAGTTCATAATATTGTTGGGACATTTAAAATGTTTTAATGTAATTATGTATTAATATAAAATGGAAATTCCGGTCAAAATTTTTGATAAATTTAAGATTCTATCCTTACCAACAGATTGTTTTAGTATGGCTTCTGAATGGACTTTAATTTAGTTCATCCTCAGAACTTATACTACTTTTACCACTCTCCTTGGAAACAATACAGACGTAGGGGCCGTAAAAAAAGAAATAACAGATATACGGCAATTACTTATCGAAATTATGTAAAAAGTTCTGAATCACTTTTCGAGAATCTCAATTAGTGAATGACTCCTTTATATGGGACGATTAATTGATACCTGACTTCCCCTTCCTCACTAATAGGCCAAGGGGCTAACGTTTCGGCCTCACTAACAAATATAACCCAATGACGGGACCCTCAGATAATTACGCGAGTATTTCTGTGGTGTTCCAGCCTTGAGCCATCTTCCAAATATAACCCACTTATACTCTCCCTCTTTAATCGTCCAAAATTTTCTGAGGCGGAATAATTTACTCAGTGTTACGAAAATAATCGAATTTTTCTTGAAACTTTAGTCAAAACTAACAGTTTTCCGGTATGATTGGCATGAGGCCAATACTTCCCAGATAGTTTTATTTAGAAAACGTTTTACATTTCCGCTAATTTATTCCGAAATAAATCGGTGCTGATGACAATAAGCGACGAATCGCAGATAGGAAGTTTAAAACGTTTCGTAAGAATAAATCTTTCGTTGTTTGTACAATTTGTTTCATTATAATCTTTAAGCAAAAATATTAGGGGTATTAATTATGTTTTGTTAAATGTAAAATGTTTTGCCATGTTAAATGTTGTAAGTATAGTATTGTGAGAAGCCCTATTTAAAGCCATGTTAATTGGTAAATGTATAAGAGCTCCTAGCGGATTTTCTGAGCAGCTTGTTAAGTAACCTTTCCTTCCAAAACTTCATGTTATTGGTTACTTCTAAGTTTTGATTAAAGTAATTTATTACAACATGCCTAAAATAAGTTAAAAGTAGAAGTGTAAAAGTTTGGCTACTGATTGTCTTTTTTAAAAATTCCAAAACACAAGACAAAAGAAAAAAAATACACAAACTACGAGTAAGTAACCTAACACGACAATAAACAAAACGGTGACAAGCTCAGCTGGTCTTTTTCGTGACGACATTCTCCATTTAACAGACCTAGTAAAAGACTCTTAGCCATGTTACATGTTATATCGTTCTAACATGGTAAAAGAAGAAAATATTCCTACATTTAACATAAGCTTTTCCATTCAACAAGCATTAACATGTTAAACTAAAGATCATGAATACCTCTATTGTTAATTTCATGAAACATTTACTCGAAATTTTATTTTGTTAACTGATTATTGCTTCTTGTCACAGACAGAAGAATGTTGTGGTGCTATCGTCTCTCTATCATGCAGGACTCATTTCCTTTTCCGTAACTCAGCAGATATCTCCTTGTCTATATTTGCCCCGTTTCATATAGTTTCAGCTTTTAAAAGAATTGGTTTTTGTGAAATTAAGATGAATCACATGATCAGCAACATTTACTCAGGTTTAGAATTTCCTATCTATTGATATAAAACGATTAATAAAATAAACATTGGCATCCGGTCGAAAAATATAACTGAACTTTTATGGACTGAAGTTTTTGACATAACCGGCTTAAGAACGATTACGTACATTGTTGAAAGAATCTTTATTAACCTTGGATTGTTAGGAGGATAATGTTGGCATTATGTTATGGCAAGTGGTTACAAGTTGTAAGTAAAGAATTAGTAAATAAAACATTTAAGCATTGTAAAAGTTTTCATTTCGACAGTTACCATATTTTACGACCGAACACTTTTTTTTTTTTTTTTTTTTTTTTACCTCCTGCCAAGCATTACTTCATGGAGCAGAAGGACTAAATACATACTTCTTCTCTGGACATCTTATTTAAGCTAAACCGTTGCCTAACCTCTCCTTTCTCGCACTTTTATTCTGAGCTATCTGCCGCTTTGCGCTGCATAGTCTGCTACAGCACTTTAATTCTACCAAGTCATCATGAAAGCGACTAAGTTTTCAAGGACCGATTACTTTCTTCAGTCTAGATCTGGGTGTGAACAACCTAGCTCAAAAAACGAAAAGCCGTACGGAACTGAAATTACATATTTAGGACAGGTACATGTCTGGGATGTAACTGCAATTTTTTCGATAAAATCGATTGATACAAAGTACTATTTCATAGAATCGATTATTCATTTTTTTTCAATTTTCTCGAAAACAATGTTAAAATTTTAATTAAACTCGGTATTTCAACGGACGAATGGTCTTTAGTATCAGATAGGTTTTGTTCTCACTGAAATAGTCTGACAGCGCTTAAATTATTATTTTTCAAAAAGTCTTCCTCTAAAGCATCTATAATTTTGTTATTAAAAGAAAAAAAAAACAGTTTTCATCGTAATCAACATTAAACCATGGATAAATACTGAATATTATTTATAACTAAAAGAGGAAAAAGGAAAACCGGAAGCATCCGATTCAGACGGGAAGACCATAATTTCCCCGTCTGCATTGCAGCTTCGTTATCTTAGTTGAACTGTTGTATTTTTGGCAGGAACAAAAATCCACCTCGATAAACAATAAAATTCAAATTTTTATAGCAACAGAAACAAAAATTGTTATAATTTTTGGCTTCCTGGAGAATCTTAAGATTTATTTTTTCTGAAAATCATACTTGCGGACGTATGTAGGGTGGAAAGTGTGTGATGCGAGCACCGGACCGGAGTTTTGGTTTGACTGTCATTCCGACAATTTATCAGGGTCCCTTATATATTACATACAATTCTACAATTTATCAGGGTCCCTTATAGGGTCCCTTATATACTACATACAATTCTGCAATTTATCAGGGTCCCTTATATATTACATACAATTCTACAATTTATCAGGGTCCCTTATATATTACATACAATTCTACAATTTATCAGGGTCCCTTATATATTACATACAATTCTACAATTTATCAGGGTCCCTTATATATTACATACAATTCTACAATTACCTAGTTGATCGGAACTATTTTAAACAAATTCAGCATCATCCACATTCTCATTGCAACGACTCCAGTCATGCGCCTTGGGAAGTATGTTATTATACCTTTTGTTTTCATAATTGTAGGATGTTATTGGTGAATTAGACGATTCCAGATGAATCCAAATCGTTAGAAATATCCTAAAACTTATTAATCATTTATGTCTACAACAAATGTCACTAAAATTACTAAGTTATAATAATGAATTTTAAATTAATTAAAATTTGTTGTTCGTGACATACCAACAAAACTCTTTCTAATCCTGTTTGCAAGAACGTTAATAAGCTAAATGAATTTTTAACTAAACAAAATTCTAAAGATGATTAAATATTTTTTATTGGTTTAAAAATGGTAATATTCAAGTATTCAACTGGTACATTAGTTTATTGAGCAATTATATTTTATGTAATTAAATTTATTTGATTTATTTATTAGGATAAAATTATTGTTTCTATTATTATAAAAATACAATAATGAGTATTAAAACAGACTGATGGGTTGGCAATATGAAGTTCGCTTTTAGAGGATTGATGATGACAATAATAGGGAATGGAATTATCAAGTTGTTTAGAGGAAAAACATTAAAATCACAATCAATACTCGCATTCAGAAAATAATGTATTATACTATTATTTGTTTTACTGGCCAAAATAAATCCATATTTTCCTAGTTATTATTTAATTATTCAATTCAATCAGTTCAGTTATTATTGAAGAGAAATTATACATGTTTCAAGGAGTGTAGGGGCTCTACAAGGTTTGTAAACATTCTAGCGTATATTGCGCCTGAAAAAGAAGCATTAATAGTGTAACCCATGATAAGATTCGAAACGAATGATCAGGACCAGCGTGACAAGATACAGGCAGAGAAAAAGAATATTTATACAAAATGTATTCCTTACTTACAGCAAAAGTATACAGAAGAATTTGGCTAAAGATGATTTTCGGTGAAAGGAATTTGTTTCGGAAGTAGAGTCCTCTTAAAAAAAGAAGTTTTTTGGATGTTGAGAGGAACCAATTTCAGAGCCTGGCGCAAACCATTATTCTGGACTCACGGAGATTCCTACATCATTATTCATATTTTAGATCTTGGTTGGGTATGGTCAACTCTAAGAGTAGAGGAGGGTGGAATAAATGTATTCGAGTAGTAACAACTCTATCATCACTTTTAATATTGTCGATTGTCTAACTGTCAGTATGCTGTGTATATTAGTAGTTCAACACGTTTGAGCAGATTCTTGCACTTTTTTCCGAATTTCTCTAAATACAGATTTCTTAAATATGTTTAATTAAGCTGAATTTATTGTTTTATATCAATGCTTATTTTCATTACTATATTCAAAAATATTTACCTATGTAATTTATAAAATTTATTTTCTTCTGTTGCAGATGAGGCGTTCGTGACGTTGGCTACCAATGACACCTACGGGCTGGGTGCATTGGTACTGGGCAGGTCACTCAGGAGGGTCGCAACCTCGAAGCAGACCGTAGTTCTTATTACAACGGACGTCTCTCAGAAGATGAAGTAAGTGGTGTCAGATTGATATTGGTATTCGAAAGATAAATCAGTTGGCAATATAAAAGCCTCTTTCACTTTGCTGTACATGCAGATAAGTGTGATAGTATTAATCAATAAGTATTGCGCGCTTTTGATACAGCATGAATCACTCCTAATCAATGTTGTGTAAGAAGGAGTGAATTATTTTGCTTTTAATAGGAATATCAAAATTTTGACTCTTTATTTTCGCCGAAAAACAATAAAATGATAGAACGTTTGTTTTAACTTAGAATATTGAAAAAGCTATTAAAATCTCTAAAGAGGACGAAAGTAAATTGAAGATACTTGTTTTTTCCCTCTTGTCAGAACTCCTTTTTATAATAAACAAGAACGGACGTAAATAATCAAGAATGAAGAACACGAATTTAAAATTGATATAAGAAAGAACAGAAAAAATAAATAGATTTCTCAAGTCGTATTGGCAGATTTTAGGTAGTTTTTAATCGCAGATTGTGACACAATACACGCCAAAAATAGGATTAAGCGGGAGACGATGGACAAAGGTTAAATATTTACGTTCGAGAAAGCTAGTCTTTGGTTGTAGAGCTATAATAGTAGCGTTCTAAAAGCTATATCAGGTCATTTATGAAATGATATAGCCTATTATTTATGCAATAAATTAAAATCATTACAAAATACAATATAAACATTTAAAGAAGATGGAGAGCAAAAAACTAAGTAATAAATTTATATACATAATAGTTGACAAAACATTAGCTTCTATCAATTTTCTTTCCATCTTTCTGTATCCTTTCCTGCATAGGGCTTCCCTTTCGGGAGTAATAGTCAGCACTTCTCGGGGTGCCCCGCCCTATTGGGAGGCGAGTTCTTTCCATTTCTTCTTCCCGACATCCTAGTCCATTGCAGCTCTCCACCCGAGGGGTCCTACCATCCTCTTGAACATATCGCTCCATCTTTTCTATTGACGTCCTCTTCTATTTTGAAGGTTGTATGGAGTCCATTCTGTGACAATTTTAGACCATCTGTCATCTTAGCATCCAATGGACGTTTATAAAAAAGTTTTAAAATAATTTGTTAACAATCTTGTTGGATATAGCCCATTCCCTGTTTCATCAACCCCATGTCACGTCAGTTGTATTTTGAGCCGGAAGACCTTGACCTAAGAAAGGATACCATAGAAATTTTTTTTTTCTCCTTTGGTTTGTGTGGTCCCATTCATTTATTTCCGATGATACAGAAGAAATTGGTTAGTATTATCATAAGATAGTTTTTTATCTCTAGCAATATTAACATTTTGATAATTTCTCTCCGTGCCTAACATTGAACATACATGGCTTCTTACAAAGCACATAGGTATGTTCAATGTATTCAGTATTAAGTAATGCAGGGCTTTTTTATCAAATAATATGTTCAGCCTTTTGTTCTTTCTCAAAAAATTGTGCTCAAAACATCTAAATAAAATAAGCAGAATGCTTTCTATATTCACTTTTGTTATAAAGTTAACATTAAAGGTTGATTCTTCTCGAGAAAAATAATTATTAACCCCAAGATAGTGACTAAGCTTGCATATTTTTGCTTGAAATTGCTTATTTCAGATCTAGATAACGCCACTATTTGGGTCCTGCCGAGAAATTAGAGATAAAAAAAAATAGAAAATCAATTAACAAATACTGCAGCTCGTATAAAAACGTTTAGGCAAAAACCAAATATTTGAGAAATAGATTTAAAACTCTTTTAACAATATATAGCATAATGCTATGTTTTATTACCGGTAGTTACTGTAAATTGAAACAATTACTTAATATTATAAAAAAATGTTTTCCAAGTTCAATGTTCAGTATAGTTTCCTCACTATTTCTAAATTTCTCTAAATAGATTCACCAACTATGTAATTTTCATGAAATGTTGCTTTTTAAAAAATTGTTACTGAGAACTATTGAACGTAAATTGCTCTTTTTTGGGCTCATGTTTTAGCTAATTTACTCTTCTTCAATCAGTGTTCTATTAGGTTTTCTAGTGTCGGTAGTTTTAAAGATATACCAAATGAAAATTAATTTTTTTTTAATGTTTTGAAACAACTGCCATTTTTAATATCCCCTAACTGTACTCGGCAGTCTCATCAATTTTGATTGCAGTATAGCTTTGACTGTATGTATAGTTTTCATTAAAGTAATTAAAAATTTTGGGTTAAATAACTGATTTTTTTTTACTAAGCATTTGTACGTGTTGTGCGAGTTGAGATCGTTGAAATAGCTTAGGAGTTCTGATTGATAGTCAAGGAATTTAAGATGTATGAGGTTTCCAGGAAAAGTTTTGGTCAAAAGTAATTCCTAAGGTTTTGAGAGAGGAGTTAAAAGTGATGATCACCTCTTCACTTTTAGCTCACCACATTTATGTTTAAGGTTTTATAAAGTATATTGAATGCAATCTCTCTATTTAAAATAATTAGAATTCAAATATTTATTTGATATATTATAATTATTATTTCAGTTTCTTTAGAAGTTATTGTATACTATCATATTTCAGAGAGGAGTTGGGACATGTATTTAACTTGGTAGTGACCGTGGATACCTTGGACAGCGGAGATGCAGCTCACTTGGCCCTTATGTCCAGGCCGGAGTTGGGAGTTACGTTTACCAAACTGCACGCATGGCGGCTAGTACAGTTCTCCAAGTGTGTTTTTCTTGATGCAGACACACTGGTAACTACATTTATCAATTCTTGATAAAAATTGTTTGTTTAAACTTTCAATGGTTATTGTTTTAACAAATATTGTTTAAAACTTTAATGGAATCATATTACTTCATTATTGGAATTCTATTCCATTAAATTATCCTCGTAAGGACCACAAGATAATGGTAGTCATTTATTTACATGCATGCCTTATATATAAAAGATATATAATAATAATAATAATAATAATAAACTTATTGATGTTGGGATTCCCAACGATAATAATATAAGCTCCACTGTGGGAGAAAAACTGAGGAAATACCGGGAATTGGCGATAGAATTGAAAGAAATATATAAATTGGAAGGTGTTACCACTACTCCATTCATAATATCAACGAATGGTCTCATACCAAAATCAACAGTGGCAGGCATGAATGGTTTGGGGGTGCCTATGGGTGTGCTGAGAGAGGCTCAACAGTCAGTTCTCTTAGACACTGCACGTGCGAACATTTTTAAATATTTGAGAAAAAAAAAATAAATGAATAAAATATTAAGATGGTTGGACTTCTAGGTCCCCCACCTCAGATATTCACCCACAATAGCGAGAAGAACCGGATAATAATGATACTTTATTTATTCTGGGACGAGTCCTTTACAATAATACAGAGAAATCAATATATGAGGGCTGAGAAGCCTCAGAGATACTTAAACAAAAAATACAAAGAAATATAAACAGTCATTATAAAAAATAATTATAGGTTACTTTCTCACTTTTATCAGTTGAACAATAAAAAAAAAAAAATGAATAAATAAAAAAGAGAAAAGAAAACGATGTAAAAATAATTAAAAATGATATAATAGTTAACATAAATATTTACAATTATGTTAATTTACAATTTTATGGGGTCTGAATGGATAAGAAATGATTGAACAGGCGGGATTTAAAGGTTGGGAGGGTATTGGGGCGACGGATGTTTGAAGGGATGGAGTTCCATAAGGATGAGGCTCGGATAGCAGCGGTTCGGTGGGCCCTTGTGTATATAGATATAAAAAATAGAAACTACAATATATCACAGAAGATAAGCAGTTTGGCGGTCAAAAACAGTAAAACGGCATGACACCAACTTTTTATTATTAAGTATGACTAAGCTAAGAAAATGCTAAAAAAAGATATTTATGAATCTACTTAGCTTACCTAACAAGAAGTTTACCACATTTAAATCTATGCGCACTGACTACTGATGTGAATATTCTTCCTTAAGTTTCCTGATCAATCTAGGTCGAAGCTAATTTGTTTCCATTAGGTGATGGTAATACAAAGTTTCAATTTATTTATAATATAAAATATTTAATTAATAATTATATTTTAGCAAATTTTTGAATTTATTCCGAGGAAAAATATTCAATAAAACAAAAACTTTCCTTATCATTTGTGCTTTGGGTGTCTAACATGTCCTCAACATCATTATGGAAATGTATGCTAGAGTAGTAAATCTCGGACAGACAAATTTTCACTATTATAGGTTGATGGTTGTATAAAAGAAACAATCGAAAAACTCTTTAGAATCGATTTATATCTTTCAAATTCACGATACTAAAGTAATCATCAAGGTGATTTTTTGCCCCACACAATCCATTCGGAACGCCAAATGGAAGCATTTTTTAATTTTACTTAAATTAATTCCATATTTTTTTAAATAATTTATTTCTTGTTATTTATTTACAACTGTATAAAAATATATACAACAAGAAAATTAGCTCTTAGAGATAAAATGAAATGATACAAACAAGTGTAGAATCTACCCATTGATAGAACTCCAGTAACATTTCTAGAGGAGATCTCGAGACCATCTCTTTTCAGACGCCTAAGAGGATTATTCGGTAATGAAGAAGCCAGGTTAGGAGAGTAGGTTTAGAGGTTGGGAAGTTTATTATGAAAGGATTGGTATCTGGTTTTGGCCAAATCGTCAACATACGGAACATTGAGGTTCTAATGGATAACTTGATTTGTGACAAAGTAAGGAGCATTGAGGATTTTGCGAAGGATTTTGAATTGTAAAGATTGGATACGGGAGGAATTCGATGGTTTGGTGGAGCCTTAAAGCTCAACTCCGTATGTTCAGATTGGCATTATTATAGTCATATAAATGAGTCTTTTGTAATGGATTGGAAGTCTATACCGTTTGTCTAGTAAGTCGACGAACATAATACTGTCTTTTTAGTCTTGTATGAGAATTCCATAAAGATGTAGTCCTAAGTAACGGATCTGTTCGACAGGAATAAGTGGGGTATAATTAAAGGCGAATGTGGGGCAGAAGGAATCCCATAATTAAATTAATTACAGCCATCGAAATGCCCTCTAAATGTCTTACAAATACTAAATTTATGTGGCATCTTATATTTATCCTGGTATCCATGTTGTTTCCCAAAATATGCTTATTCAACAGTCGTACACATTCCTTGTTTGTTCTCCATCTCCCAATTGAAGGGGTAAGTATGAAGGGGCTATGTAATATTTTTTTTTAATCTTTAGTGTGCATGAAGGTGCCTGTTTAGCTAGTGTGAGGTAATCTAACCTCAAAATCCAATTAATAACTGAGATACCTAGATGTAGGATGGGCTGTGTACACTTCAAAAAATAACAAGCTCCAAAAAAAAAATAAATAAAAAATTGAACTTTGTTTTCTTAAAATTTACTATTAGAAACATAACCCATTAAATTATAAAACAGCAACTTTTCTCTGCGATCTAATGAAAGTAACTATTATTTCAAACTTTTACTTTTTACCAGTCATAATGTATACTGCTAATTGAAATTAATAATTTTGTCCATCTTTCTTCTTCACATTTACAATATGTCATACTGAGCATTCATCCATGAAATGTTCATGAACGCTCCTCCTTTTTACATATATTTTATTATCATACATGTAGTGCGGTTTTAAAGGTCTCTGATAGATTATACTTTACTTTATACTCTTTCTATAATAGTTCTTAATTTTAAAACATAGTTCATGTATTCTCATTTACTAGATATGCTTTCATAAACCGTGGTCTAAATTTTATACTGACGTTGCCTCAGGTAGTTCAGAATTGTGATGAACTTTTTGAGAGAGAAGAACTGTCTGCAGCTCCCGATCCAGGGTGGCCCGATTGCTTCAACTCGGGAGTCTTTGTCTTTGTCCCTTCAGAAGCGACATTCAAAGCCCTACTGGACTTCGCCGTAGCACATGGAAGCTTTGATGGTAAGTTTAACAACGCTAATTCCTGCTTACAAATGTAAGGAAAAAAGTGAAATAATAACAATCATAAATCTTCTATTTCTAAGCCAGAAAATATAGGTTGTGATTAAAATGCTACCGAACATTATGAAATCCTGACGTACAGCCCTCCCTAGATAATGCATTTGATCTACTCCGAAAAAGCAATGTTTTTGAGGACGAATTATGCCGATTTCTTGTTACAAACGAAATTACAGTTTTTCTGGGTACCAAAAAAGATGCACAATGTCGACTCATTAACAAATAATATTGGTTTGTTTCACTTGAGTTTATCTCAACTAAAAATGAACTTCATAATAAAAATTTCAAATAAATCAAACAACTTTTGATTTTATCACAGTTTACCTTTATTTTCTATGTACTATTTTAAATATATAAGAAACTCAAACCTTTATTCTTGTGATTGTTTTTAATTTCGCCTGTATATCTCGTTTTTTTATTAATAATATTATAGTAATTATTTTTAATAATATATTCTACAATGTTAGTTATTATAATATGTATATATTTATTGAGTAGTAATAAATATATGTATTTATTATCATATATATATGAGCGAGTAGTTCAGTGATAAGGCACTGTGCTAGGCAGATAATTATTTCCTGATTCATTGTAGCCATGAGCCAGCAACGTGGGTCCTCCGAGGTCCACCCAGCCTCATGAAGTGGCCTACCCTTAATTAGGTAAAAATCTGACGGTCGAGCGTGATTCTGACTAAATTACCTTCTTGCACAACCGCTAGTCTAGTAACAGTACTTCCTTATTAAGTACTGCACCCTTGACCCTTCATGCGTCATAAATACTTTGAATGTTATTTATAAATGTAACTATGTTTATCCCATATAAATAAATAAATAGCATTCTTTAAAATGTAATCAGAAGGAAAATAATGAGTGTAATAAAAAGATTAAAAAAGAAGGGCCTAGAGTTAAAAAAATATATAATTGAACAAATAAAGTTTTATCAGGTTTACATTACAAAGAATAATCAACGTCTTCCAGGTGGCGACCAGGGCCTTCTAAACATGTTCTTCAGCGACTGGGCTACAGGAGATATCCGCAAACATTTACCTTTTATTTATAACGTGGTATCCTCGACAACATACTCTTACCTTCCTGCATTAAAGCAGTAAGTATTTTATCTGTACTAGAAATATTATAATGTAACAATAATAATATAATAATATAAATTAATAATTTTTATTTAAACAATTGAAATTTTATTCAGAGAGAATTCATAGTACACAATTTATTCGTCAAAAAGAACAAGCAAAATATACAGTATATTGTTCACGCATAGTATTGCTTTTTCATATTCATCGTATTTATATCCTTAATAGTCACATAATGTAAGTGATAAAAAACAAATATAGACATTTAAAAAAAAAACCAAAATAATATTATTAATTATTGTTTTATAATTTCAAAATGAGGTAATAAAAAGCAGAATGACGATTAAAAAAAAAAGACTGAGCTGTTAAATGCGTCAATTTTAGGGTAAAAAACAATTTTTTATTAATTTGTATCGGAAACAAAAGTATTTCTTGAAAATATTTAAACCAGTTCATAACTTTCTGGCCATCAAAATACGTTTTTTAATTTATAGCTTCTGGTTCGTAAATTACTATGTGAGTGATTCCTATGCTATATTTGACTCATTAGTTCATTTAATATAATTTTGTTTATTAATGGGTAAAAATTTTATAAAGTTGATTATTAACTAATTTAATTCATAAAAGAATATTTAAAGGAACTAGGACTCTCTCCCTGATTGCTTATCGTGAAAATTATTTTTTTTTTCTATGGCCACGTATTTCTCAAAAACTATCAATCCAATTAAATCACTCTTTTTAATATTTTTAAAAATATTTTGACATTTATAGTAATGAAAAACATTAGCATAATGATCGGCTAATAATGTAAACATATTTACATTAAATTCTAGCCTATCCTTATTTATAAAAGTGAGCAGATAATAATTATTTTGCACTAGAATTTCAGAGCAATAGTAGAACAAAACAACGAACACGTAAATCGGCCATGTTATTGCCTCAAAAAAAGGTTTTTGAAAATATAAATCTTAAAAGTCAAAAAGAAAGACGATTAACTTAGTCCATCAGAAAATGTATTTGTTGTTAACGGAAAAATAAAAAAATAACATATGTATAATAAATTATAAAAATATCAAGGTAGCGAGCAATATAATTTTTTAAAAAATTGGACGATAATCTTCATTGGAATATTAAAATATCTTTATTTCATTATTTGTTATTATTATTATTTTATTAGTCTGTGCACAATAAAAAAAAATTTAACTCTACTAGTATAAATAGATTTTTCCCTTAATCTGGTACACCTTTCTTATGCTATATCAAACCGATTATAGACTAAGAAAGGCTTCATCTAATCTACTATTAACAGCTGATGTAGCAAGATCAGATCAATAATGTTATATGACAATCATATCAGATTTGTTTAGAAATATTGCCAAAACGGGTTTTTATCAAAATTTATTTTTTCCATAGTTTAGGAAGTTCGGTGGCTATCATATTATTTTGATATCAGGGTATTTAATATTTCTTCATGTTTCAAATCCGTTTTCGTATTCATTCGTTTATCTAATCATATATTATTATTTTAAAGAGAAGAATGATGTTTGTTACCTGAAAAGATATAATAATTCATAATATATTTTCAGATTTGGAAGTCAAGTCAAGATCGCCCATTTCCTAGGTAATAACAAGCCCTGGCTAAGACAGAGCCAAGTAGGAACGTCGTCCCCCTACCAGCGAGCGTGGTGGAGTATCTTCAGGGAAGATGTTGCTGGCAGGCTCTCACAAGATATGGTATGTAAGATCTCCCGCAAAGGAAAGACCAAGTGTTCACAAAACGGTTGTTGATGTTGCTATGCACTTTTATACATCTTTTGTACCGATTCGGCAAAATGCTTTCCTAAAACAGTACTTCTTTTTATCTGTGTGTCACAAATCGCAAATGCATGGTGTTTTTAAAATCTTCTTTGTGTGCTATTCATTGTAAATTTGTTATTTAGTTTTAAAATTTCTTTATCAATAAATATTAAAATCGAGTAATTATTATTTGTACTTCAGACACCAATATCGCTTAATTTGTTTAAGCTTATTATAAATTATTTTAAATTTAATTGAATGGTAGAGTCGAATTTTTTATAAGGTAAATAACAAACAGCCTAAAACAAGGATAAGTTTTGTGTGAGTGATGACTAAACTTCTGTAATATAAGATTTTTTTCATCTCTTTCCTCAACTTTCGGACTTCCGGAGCTAGACTCGTACGAATTAATTACAATATTTATTAACATCAAACGTTAATAAAAGTGGTAATACCCTATAATGACAACCTCCTCCACTTCCAACTAACCTCTGTCTTTTGATAAATTATCTAATTTATTTAAATATGAAGTAAAAATTAGAACATATTCCCGCATATTTTTGCAAGCTAAGCTTGCTCCAGATATAACCACATTCAGAATGAGTCCTTTTTTTTTTTTCATATTAATGGAACAGTCCTTCATTAAATGTCACAAATAATAATAATAACAATATAAGGAGGTTATGCTAATGGAGTGGAAGCAATAGTATAGAAACCGTCCCTGAGATAAGGCATGGAAACTAGTAATTTGTTAGTCACCAAGCCGTATCGACAGCTGATTATTGCTGGTCGGGAAAGGAACCGGTATTCTGAAGTATTACGGTTATTTTTCATTATAGCTATAAACAATTTATAATATTGCAATAGTGGTTGAATTACACTACCTATGCATTAGTGAGACCGAAATAGTTTATACGATTTTTCCAAGTAAATATATATTAACTGCAACTCACCTTTTATGTAACATATAATGAAAAACTATCTATAATAAAATATGCTAAGAATACTTTCTCTATTAGCTTGTGTGATTACTAATAGCTTTTGTGTATCTTTGTGCTAGTAATAATAGTTTAGAATGGCAACTTTACATGATTTATTTGTTTATCTGGTTATAGTTTGTGTATATACTTTAATTAACAAGAGCTTTAATAAATAGCTATTACCGCTTTTGAGTGGTCCAGCAAAATAAGATGAGTGTGAATCAATGCTTGCTTGTTTTATTTTATTTTATATTAGTTTTATACTATTAATTTTACGAACTTTAAATAAACAACCGAAGGTTTATCATTAGTTAATACTGAAGATAATCGTGATCCCGTCATAAAGATGGTAAGAAAACTATATTGTAGCCAAAAACCATGTATCACCTACTCAAGCTGCGTCTACAGTATATTCAAAATATGCTTTCAAAACACTTATAATTTTGTTGGAAATAATATTTTTATTTTATGTAATTTATAATATTACTTTTTACTAGTTTTTATCTTATAAATGTCACGCGATCGACATTCATAGGCGTAGTCTAAGGGGAGAGAAGGGGTGTGAGATGCATACTATGTTTGTACACTATGCAATATAAGGTGCGTTCCAGTGAGGTATGGGTAAATAAGAAAAATATATATTCAAAACTATTTTTTATTCTTTAAATCACTTATCAAGTTTTCGAGATATAGGCTCTTGAAAAAAATTAATTTCCTCGAGTTCCTAAATTCCAGACATTCGGTACCTAAAAAATTCGATTTTCCGACACTTGTTCAAGATATATTTTTACTTACATAAAATTTACTTTTATCAACTTCAATGTATAAGTTGTAATATTTGTTCGTATATATGAAAAAGCTGTTATAAAAATGTACAGTAAGACTGATAATTTAATTCTAATGTTTCACTTTCGTTTTTTTTTTTTTTTTTTGGTGGGCCAGGAAAATTTAGCATCAAAGAATAATATGACTTACCTTTTGCTAATCTATCAATAGCTCGCTGAGTACAACTCACTTAAGTACCTAGATGTACGGCTAATCTACGAACTTACGTAAAAACAACAATAATTATTTAAAGTGCCAAAAAAACTCACGCCCAGGGGAATTAAAGAAGATGGATAATTATTAACAATATATATTAATCCAAAGTAGCTACAGATAAAGACAGATTTAGAATCAACTTTGCTGCCTTAACATTAATGGGAAGACTGAGTTTGCGTCTCTATTACCAAGAAATTACAATTGGTGTATATTCTGACAAAGACAATGCGTCCGGTGACAAGTCTGAAACTAAGTCAAAATATACTGTACCGTGTGGGCAAGTACAGGTTATATCAGGTTGTCAGAATTCTAGGAATTTATGACCTTTGCAAATTCCCAGAATGCATTAAACAATTGCTAGTACTTTTATCTTCTACAATCGCTTTAAAGTTCGTAGTGCTCGGAGTTCCACCACAGACATTGCAGAGAGATCGACGATCAACCCAAATTGGTGTAAAGGAATATAGTTTTTTATATACCCGTCTTCTAAGTGAATTGTTTTAAATGATCAGCAAAAGTGAACTAAATCCTCAGAATTGAAGTTAAGTAGGAATCATTTTATAGAAGACGTTCAATAAATCCTTATTAGAGTACGTGCGCTCATAGACCAAATTCATATCGCACTACTAATTAGTTTATTTCATTATGGTAAAGGATGTGTGGAAGAGTAGGAGGTAGAAAACGCCAGGGTAGCGTTATCTAGTTTTTCCTTGCGACAGATGCAACGAAACTGTTATACGAATGCGACTAATGATTTTTTCTTAATTAATTCGCTTAATCATCTCTAGGATCACATTTCGTATTATTTAATTTTTACTCAGTATCTTAAGTTTATATCCCCTAGTTTAGTAATAAACACGATTTAATGTGTCATCATATTATTATGTTCAATATTTTAAGTGAATAACCGGTCAAGTAGACTAAGAAATGACTTATTGATCCACTGCGTCATAAAAGTTATTTTCATCGACGTGTATAGTGACTAATCAGAAAAAAAAAATTAGAAATATAAGTGTGGTGGCATGATTAACGTCTTCAGCGGCAATAGTTAACGTTTGCAAAGAGAGTATTTGAAATGGGTTTGCTACTGTCGAAATTCTTATTAACATTTCTATATCTTTAGTATATTTCTTTTAAATATATTTTTAATTATAATTCATTTAAAGTCACATTATTTTACATTTGTTTTA